>NW_021213277.1:36775-128887 GCF_002162155.2 Triticum dicoccoides | reverse complement strand
TACTTATATAGGATCAAGGGGTGGCGGCCAAGGAGGTGGGAGGACGTCCCAAGGCAGCCTAAAACTAAATCTAGGTCGTACAAGGCCAATGGGCCCAAGTGGAGGTGATGTAACACCTTTGGACTTGTAGTTTGACTCGGATTCTGCTGCAGCATCAGATTGTTTCGTCCACAACTCAACGCTCCGGACGAATTTGAAGGTGATTCCAATTGGGTTGGAAAGTGCACGAAATCTAGTTTCCAACAAAAAAAGAATCACCCAATTCGGAGTCCGTATGAAAAACTTGTGTGCGTTTTGAGTCAGGTATGTCTGTGCAGTCCGAATCTGAATCCAGAACGTGAGAGACTTGGACTCTATCTTCTCTTGGGCCAAAAGTGACGTGAGAGAACTTTCTGGACAGCAAATAAACATCTCTTTCTTCCTTATCTTCATATGTGGATTGTACAAATGTCTCATACACCTGCAATTAGACAAAACACAAAAGTGTGTGAAGTATTTTTGTTCTGGATAACCTAAATAGATTATTGAATAGTTTGCACTAGAAATCACCTGACAAATATGCATGTATGCAATATTTTTGGTCGTGTCCAAGGTAGTCATGTCCTCATCAGACAATGCCTCCGGAACAAAAGTATAGAAGATAGATAATTGAAATAGGAGAATGGAGAAGAAAAGCCAACTTCTGCCACAAAAGAGCTTGACAAGGCATCTTTAGGAGAAGGGTCGAACGGAATTGTTGGAAAACCGATAACGAAAAGAGTAAGATTGTAGTGGACTTATGGAGAACATCTCAAAACTAAGAGGTGAAATTCTGCCACTAACGGAAACAATAGATTGGATTGATATCAACAAGGGGACGAGAAACTTATTTCACCGGAAGGATAGATGAAGAACTTGGATCATATATAATCACCACAAAGAGCTACGTTCCCAATGGAAGGCTTTAGATGAAAACTATACCAAGATAACTCCATGGAAGAAAGTGATGGGTTTAAATACCTCATTCTTGTGAATGAAGAATGATATATTACCACCTTAAAAGATAAGGGAGAAACAATTTCACTCCGGATTGCAAGATGAAGAATGCTTGAACTCCTCTGAAAAGAATCTTGATGAACGTTTCGAGAATGGATTAAGTCCTTGATGAACCATCATGTAGAGCCTCCATGAAGAACTCCGGTAAAAAAAGGATAACGAAAAGAAAGATGAAAAGAATAAGATTGAAGCCTTCCAATGATTGAATGAAGCTTTATGGCGAGATAAATGAGAGATCTTGAAACACCGGGAAAAGAAAAGATGAAACAAATGAAACCGAGAATTTGGTGAGCCCCGGAATAAGGAATTACTCCCTTGGATGAAACAATAATAAGAATTACGTTATGCGTATCCTTCATCAATTAAATTGATGACAAACAATGGATTTGGCACACTACTTATTCTCGTAGAAAGGATTAAGATAGATATTGCGCAACTTGGGAAGGTCTTCGACGAACCACCGGAAGGGTTGAAACAACGAATAAATTGATATGATAACCCAAGAATAGAACTCTTGAACGAACCACCGTATGAATTGAAAATGAACGAAGTAAAGGGATGAATCACCGGTAAGAATTAACAAATGAACGAACATACATTAGAGAGTTAAGATACATGAGAACAAAGAGATCACGAACTGAGAAGATGATATTTGAAAGAAGCACCGGTAGGTTGGAGAATGATAACTGAAAGCTGAGAAAGAAAAAACCTGAATTGATGGACTCCAGATAGGTGAAAGGAATTCGGGCAACGAGGGAACCCGCGGGAGGAGCACTGATAGAGGCGGGGTGTCCCGATCTTTCGATGAGATGATAACTATCGATTTGGTGGAGACGACTTTGACGATCCGACTACAAACGTGCAACGACGTTGTGCCTTAGCAATCGCTAAACCAACTCCGAGAGGTTATTGACCACGCCGGAGCACGATCAACCTGACCACGAAGGTCTATTCCTGCAAGCAATCGAAGAACAAGCAAGAATATGATAAAGCAATCTGAATATCGCGAATATGTATGAAGTATTGATAATGGTGGGGATCCGAAAAGTGGTCTTGGTCTGGTCGTTGGACACGAACGAAGCACACGAAGTTGCAATGGCTAACTTTTAACTAAACAAATCCCCAAGGAAAAGCTACTAGATGGATCTACTTATATAGGAGCAAGGGGTGGCGGCCAAGGAGGTGGGAGGACGTCCCAAGGCAGCCTAAAACTAAATCTAGGTCGTACAAGGCCAATGGGCCCAAGTGGAGGTGATGTAACACCTTTGGACTTGTAGTTTGACTCGGATTCTGCTGCAGCATCAGATTGTTTCGTCCACAACTCAACACTCCGGACGAATTTGAAGGTGATTCCAATTGGGTTGGAAAGTGCACGAAATCTAGTTTCCAACAAAAAAAGAATCACCCAATTCGGAGTCCGTATGAAAAACTTGTGTGCGTTTTGAGTCAGGTATGTCTGTGCAGTCCGAATCTGAATCCAGAACGTGAGAGACTTGGACTCTATCTTCTCTTCGGCCAAAAGTGACGTGAGAGAACTTTTTGAACAGCAAATAAACATCTCTTTCTTCCTTATCTTCATATGTGGATTGTACAAATGTCCCATACACCTGCAATTAGACAAAACACAAAAGTGTGTGAAGTATTTTTGTTCTGGATAACATAAATAGATTATTGAATAGTTTGCACTAGAAATCACCTGACAAATATGCATATATGCAATATTTTTGGTCATATCCAAGGTAGTCATGTCCTCATCATCCTCCCCTTCTTGAAAATAAAGCCGTCCTCGGCGTTGCTTAATCTGAAATGTGGCTATCAAAAGAGACAAGGTGTACATGTTGTATATGTATATGTCATCCATTTTTACTTCCCTTGATTTTTGCATATATGACACATGAATAGATGAGTAACTTGCATAGTTCATAAAATCTAAAGCCAAAAAGTTAGCACAAGAAGTAGAAAGCATGAAAATATTGCAACTCAGTTTGCACATATAAGTGAAGCTCTTATTAATTTCAAAAGATTGACAATGTTCATCATTAAACCATCCCAACATTGGTGAATAAACCTTACTTGCATCAAATTTACATGCTACAACATGCTTAAATAAGCAAACATGCAATAAGTCATTCAACATAGAATCATCACCAATATTAGAGGTCATATCAAAATGATTAAACATTGGTTCTTTTGCATCAATAGTTAATTCAATGGGTGCACTCAAAATTGTTGGTATTTCAGCTGTTTGATCACATGGCAAAGTCAAATTATCAACGTAGTTCTCTAAAATAGGTGGTGTGATCAAAGTAGTGGGTAGCTCATCAGATGGTGCATTCAAATTGACAAGGCATTCATCATTCTCATGTAGAGATGGAAGATCAGTACCTTTGTCATTACCTCTTATGATCAACTCAGATGATGTAACCACTCTTGGGGGCGATGTGTCACATGGTGGAGGTGATGTAGTCCTGACAACAACGGATGTGGTTGTCATAGTATGCCTAGTAGTTGAAGGAACAATCATATCAACTCTTGGAATGTGCACCGTGCGCTTGTTCTCCTCGTGGCCAACACGTCGTTTTATTTCCTGTTCAGCTTTGCAAGCAAGATGAAACAAATGATCCATAGGATAACACTCTTCATGAATTAGTATCTCTTGAATATCACGGTTTAATCCTCCCCAAAATCTATCCATAAAATCATCTTCACTTTCTTCTAAAGAGGAATGCAACAAGGTAGTTTGTAAATCATCATAATATTTTGGTACAGTGTCACTACCTTGTTTTAAGTGTTGCAACTTCTTAATCATATCACGAGTATAATAAGCAGGGACGAAAGTATGTCGCATGGCAAGTTTCAAATCATCCCAAGTAGTAGGTATATAATCAGGGTGTAACCGACAATATTCACTCCACCAAACCAAAGCATAATCAGTGAAAGAACCAACCGCAACCTTAACCTTTTTATGTTCATCGAAATTATGGGAAGCAAATATATTTTTTATGTCGAACTCCCATTCAATATATAAAGCAGGTTTAAAACGGCCATTAAATGGTGGTATAGATACATTAACCTGATCATGTGCATTTGGATGTTTGTGCACCTCTCGTGACGGCTGTGGTATTTGCAAAGGTGGTGGCACGTCTCCCGCGATCGACGAAGCCCATGAATTGACTCTGGATCCTGTCATGATTAGTAGAACAAGAAACAAAACCCAAAAATAATGTTCCTATAACTACTAGGATGTGGTGGTAAAACGCTCACAGTAAAGCAAATATCAATGTCTTACAAGTTCTTACCATGCAGCAGGCGGTGATCGGCAACCAGCGGTGTCAAGTAACTCCGAATATTGAGTAAAGCGATTGCCAGGGGAGCGTACGTATACACGGTGTAGAAATATGTGGAGCTGGGTTGGCTATATATGGTAGCAAAAGATTAGCAATAATCAATTCAAAGATGCAATGTTGAATAAACGCTCAACGACGGTACTGTGCTGGTCCTAGGCTAGACCGGACTAGAGACGCGAGCCTAGAACACTAATGAGGTCACGGCGTAGCACAACTAGCATCAATGAAGGATACTAAGTAGCTCTTGACAGCAAGATATAAGTGAAGATCACAACGACAGTGAAGATAATGATGAAAAACAACTGCCAAGCAGGATATACAACAACTCTCTCTCCAACTTTCCTCTTGAAAAGTTTGAGACAATTTTCTGATAAATTCTTTCAAAGAATGTGATGAGGACATCAATACAATTGTTACACCCACAACCCCTGCTGCTATACATACTGGACCAATTACTAGAGCTCGTGCACGCCAACTAAATTACCAGGTACTTTCGTTTCTTGGTAATGATTCTAATGTTCATGAGAATATGATGCTGCCTAAATTGGATACATTTGTTTTGCTTACAAATGAAGGGCCTAGCTTGGAGAAGGATGAACATTGGAGCAAGAACAAGCATGGAGATGATGGCATGCGCAAGGGAAACAAGAACGGAGTTACAAGTGATGATTTCAGGACTTTGAAGCCACCATAATGGGTGCATGAAGCCTTGGACGAAATATACAAGATGCCACTTCATAAATTTCGTCCCGAGGCTATTTTAGGTGCTGCGTCACCTTATTATTGGGCCAGGCCCATGTAATTTCGAAATACATAAGTATAGGCTATTTTTAGTGTCCGTATGTGTGGGGAAACAAGAGATAGGGTTGATTTCGGACCCCTCCACCAAGGGCCACGAAATTCCCCCCTCTTCCTCCATATATACAGCCCTTAGGGCATCGTTTAGACTTTGGGTTTTGTTTAGATTAAAAGTTCGCCATAGCTGCAACTTCGCGTACTTCGTTTGTGTTCAACGACCAGACAAAGGCGTCACAGAACCCCACCTTGATCAATAAAGCTTTCATCTTATATTCGCAATATCCAGATTGCAATCTTAGTTTCTTGCTTGTTCTTCGTTTGCTCGCAGGAAACAGACCCTCGTGGTCAGGTTGATCGTGCTCCGGCGTGGTCAATAACCTCTCGGAGTTGGGTTAGCGATTGCTAAGGCGCGACGTCCTCGCACGTTCGTAGTCGGATCGTCAAAGTCGACTTCCACCAAAGCGAAATCCACCATCTCATCGAAAGACGGGACACCTTTGCCTCTATCATCACGAGTATAATAAGCAGGGACGAAAGTATGTCGCATGGCAAGTTTCAAATCATCCCAAGTAGTAGGTATATAATCAGGGTGTAACCGACAATATTCACTCCACCAAACCAAAGCATAACCAGTGAAAGAACCAACCGCAACCTTAACCTTTTTATGTTCATTGAAATTATGGGAAGCAAATATATTTTTTATGTCGAACTCCCATTCAATATATAAAGCAGGTTTAAAACGGCCATTAAATGGTGGTATAGATACATTAACCTGATCATGTGCATTTGGATGTTTGTGCACCTCTCGTGACGGTTGTGGTATTTGCAAAGGTGGTGGCACGTCTCCCGCGATCGACAAAGCCCATGAATTGACTCTGGATCCTGTCATGATTAGTAGAACAAGAAACAAAACCCAAAAATAATGTTCCTATAACTACTAGGATGTGGTGGTAAAACGCTCACAGTAAAGCAAATATCAATGTCTTACAAGTTCTTACCATGCAGCAGGCGGTGATCGGCAACCAGCGGTGTCAAGTAACTCCGAATATTGAGTAAAGTGATTGCCAGGGGAGCGTACGTATACACGGGGTAGAAATATGTGGAGCTGGATTGGCTATATATGGTAGCAAAAGATTAGCAATAATCAATTCAAAGATGCAATGTTGAATAAACGCTCAACGACGGTACTGTGCTGGTCCTAGGCTAGACCGGACTAGAGACGCGAGCCTAGAACACTAATGAGGTCACGGCGTAGCACAACTAGCATCAATGAAGGATACTAAGTAGCTCTTGACAGCAAGATATAAGTGAAGATCACAACGGCAGTGAAGATAATGATGAAAAACAACTGCCAAGCAGGATATACAACAACTCTCTCTCCAACTTTCCTCTTGAAAAGTTTGAGACAATTTTCTGATAAATTCTTTCAAAGAATGCTACTAACTCAAGCTTTCCAATGCAAAAAGAATCACTCAATTCCGAGTTGATATGAGGAGTCAAAGAATTCTAAAACTGGCCTGAAAAATTGGAACAAGTTGTGTTCACGAACTTCGGAGGACAAAAAGACCGATTTAGAAGCCGATGTTGAGGTGTCAAATATTGAACTAGCTTCTACAACTATTTAGATGCGGCTCGTCGCTATCTTCAATTTGAGTACTCACGGAGCCAAAACTGACTTCGTATGAGGAAGATACACCTGTTTTACTGAACAGTGCGCAAAACAGATTCCAATCCGAATTCAGGTATGAGATTGATTCTAGATAGATCCAATTTTTTTTTCTTCTCTCTTTTTTTTCTCACGCCTTTTTTTTCTTCTCCCTCTTTTTCTTTTTTTTTCTTTCCTTTTTTCTCTCTTTTTTTCTTTATCTTCTTTTTCTCCCTCTTTCCAAGACAAACTAGATAAGATGCAGATTCGATCAAGCGAAGATGTGAGTGACCTCAACTATGATTATGACAATAAATAGTGGGTAGCACGTGGAGGAAATTGATGGATGGGTGGTGGACAACGGAAGGGATAACGATGCAGTGGCGACGTGACTAATGTGAACAGAACTCGAAACTCTAAAGGAACTAGACACTAAGACCAGCAACTCGACACGACGATGCAACCGATAATTCAACTATGCAAGCAATGAAAAGAAAATTGCAAAGGCTCAGACTGGCTTGGACCAAGGATGAATAGATCTAACTCTTTTTTGTGGCTTTTTCTTGGAAAATAGGTAAGAAAATAAATCTAATCTAGGAAAACTGGAAATTCTCACCGAGCAACCTGAAAACTGATACCACTTGATAGAGGCGGGGTGTCCCGATCTTTCGATGAGATGATAACTATCGATTTGGTGGAGACGACTTTGACGATCCGACTACAAACGTGCAACGACGTTGTGCCTTAGCAATCGCTAAACCAACTCCGAGAGGTTATTGACCACGCCGGAGCACGATCAACCTGACCACGAAGGTCTATTCCTGCAAGCAATCGAAGAACAAGCAAGAATATGATAAAAGCAATCTGAATATCGCGAATATGTATGAAGTATTGATAATGGTGGGGATCCGAAAAGTGGTCTTGGTCTGGTCGTTGGATACAAACGAAGCACACGAAGTTGCAATGGCTAACTTTTAACTAAACAAATCCCCAAGGAAAAGCTACTAGATGGATCTACTTATATAGGAGCAAGGGGTGGCGGCCAAGGAGGTGGGAGGACGTCCCAAGGCAGCCTAAAACTAAATCTAGGTCGTACAAGGCCAATGGGCCCAAGTGGAGGTGATGTAACACCTTTGGACTTGTAGTTTGACTCGGATTCTGCTGCAGCATCAGATTGTTTCGTCCACAACTCAACACTCCGGACGAATTTGAAGGTGATTCCAATTGGGTTGGAAAGTGCACGAAATCTAGTTTCCAACAAAAAAAGAATCACCCAATTCGGAGTCCGTATGAAAAACTTGTGTGCATTTTGAGTCAGTTATGTCTGTGCAGTCCGAATCTGAATCCAGAACGTGAGAGACTTGGACTCTATCTTCTCTTCGGCCAAAAGTGACGTGAGAGAACTTTTTGAACAGCAAATAAACATCTCTTTCTTCCTTATCTTCATATGTGGATTGTACAAATGTCCCATACACCTGCAATTAGACAAAACACAAAAGTGTGTGAAGTATTTTTGTTCTGGATAACATAAATAGATTATTGAATAGTTTGCACTAGAAATCACCTGACAAATATGCATATATGCAATATTTTTGGTCATATCCAAGGTAGTCATGTCCTCATCAAGCACGGGCGGCGGGCGAGGCTCCTCGGGCGGCGGCGCGGGGCGCGGCCTCGCGCCCCGGCGGGCCTGGTGGCGGGGAGGAGAGAGAGGAGGCACGGCGACACGTGGCGCACGGGGGTTGGACGAGGACGGTGGCGCTGCTGATGTGTCACGACGGGATTCGCAGGAGTGAGGTGGCTGCGGGGCGGCGGACATGTCCGACGCGGTGGGGAGTTTTTGTCCGGCGCGAGGTGGAAGAGGACTAGGGTTTGTACCACGAATTTTGGGGAGGGGATCACATATATATAGGTGGAGGGAGTTAGGAGAGTCCAAATGAGGTGCGGTTTTCGACCACGCGATCGTGATCGAACGATCTAGATGATAGAAGGGGTTTAGGTGGGTTTTGGGCCACTTCGGAGGGGTGTTGGGCTGCAACACACACGAGGCCTTTTCGGTCCCTCGGTTAACCGTTGGAGTATCTAGCGAAGTCCAAATGGCACGAAACTTGACATGCGGTCTACCGGTAGTAACCCAAGGCCACATGACAAGTCTCGGTCCAATCCGAAAATGTTTAACACCCGCACACGAAAAGAGGTAGAAAGGGACACCGGGTGACATAGGAGCCCCGGATTGCAGAACGGACAACGGGGAAAATGCTCGGATGCATGAGACGAACATGTATGTAAATGCAATGCACATGATGACATGATGATAGAGGCGAGGGTCCCGATGTTTCGATGAGATGGTGGCTATCATTTTCTGCGGGAGTCGACTTTGACGATCCGACTACGAACGTGCGAGACGTCGCGCCTTAGCAATCGCTAAACCAACTTCCGAGGGTTATTGACCACGCCGGAGCACGATCAACCTGACCACGAGGGTCTGTTTCCTGCGAGCAAACGAAGAACAAGCAAGAAACTGAGATTGCAATCTGGATATTGCGAATATAAGATGAAAGCTTTATTGATCAAGGTGGGGTTCTGTGACGTCTTGGTCTGGTCGTTGGACACAAACGAATTACGCGAAGTTGCAGCTATGGCGAACTTTTGATCTAAACAAAACAAAAAGTCTAAACGACGCCCTAAGTGCTGTATATATGGAGGAAGAGGGGGGAATTTCGTGGCCCTTGAGGGTGGGGTCCGAAACCAACCCTAACTCTTGTTTCCCCACACATACGGACTCTAAAAATAGCCTATACTTAAGTATTTCGAAATTACATGGGCCTGGCCCATTAATAAGGTGACGCAGCACCTAGAATAGCCTATGGACGAATATTATGAAGTGGCATCTTGTATATTTCGTCCAAGGCTTCATGCACTCCTTATGGCGGCTTTAAAGTCCTGAAATCATCACTTGTAACTCCGTTCTTGATCCCCTTGCGCATGCCATCAACTCCATGTGTGTTCTTGCTCCAATGTTCATCCTTCTCCAAGCTAGGCCCTTCATTTGTAAGCAAAACAAATGTATCCAATTTAGGCAGCATCATAATGTCATGAACATTAGAATCATTACCAAGAATCGAAAGTACCTGGTAATTTAATTGGCGTGCGCGAGCTCCAGTAATTGGTCCAGTATATGTAACAGTAGGGGCTGTGGGTGTAACAATGGTATTGATGTCCTCATCATCCTAAAATGCACACGAACAGTACGTGTTACCTTAACCTTGCTGCTGTTGTTGAACCATTGGATGTAGTAAGGATGTGGATGTGGTCTTGTGGTGAGAGATAGCTTCTCCACCATCTCCATGCTAGCCAAGTTATTGCAGCTCCCTCCATCTATGATCACGCGAACAGAACGTTCCTTCACAACTCCCTTTGTATGGAACAAATTATGCCTCTGATTTTGCTCAGCTTGTGTAACCTGCACACTCAAAACACGTTGAGCAACTAAACATTCATACCTGTCAGCATCTTCAGGAGCCATGTATTGCGTCTCATGATCAGAATTGTCTCCACCGTGTTCGTCACGTGTAATAAGAGCCAAAGTCTCCTCATCATAGTCACTAGCAGACTCATACCCACCATCCTCAGTAACAATCATCACACGCTTAGATGGGCATTCTCTCGCATAATGACCTCCACCCTTGCAACATCGACAAATAATATCATGTGTTTGCCCTGTTGATGCCATGGATGAAGAAGAGCTCTTTGCAGGCCCAGAAGGTGTGCTCTTGGCAGATAGTGGTGATTGTGCCTGCTTTATTGTATCACGGTTGGAGGTGGCAGCCGACGGAGGCGCCGGTGTAGCAGAACGTGTGGAAGTAGATGATGCACGTGGTGTCCATGATGAAGGTCGACCTGCAGAAAAGTTAGTCCGCGCCAATGCCTATCGATCCTGCACTTCACGTTCAGCTTTACAAGCAAGATGGAATAAACGAGTGATATTAGTATACTCCTTATACTCTAGAATCGTCCGAATCTCTCTATTTAATCCACCCATAAAACGTGCAAGCATAGCTTCATTCTCCTCAACAATACCACATCTAATCATGCCAGTTTGTAATTCCTGATAATATTCTTCTACAGAATTTTTTCCCTGTCTTAAGCGCTGCAATTTTTGAAGTAATTCACGTTGATAATATGCTGGAACCCAACGAGTACGCATAGCAGTTTTCAAAGCAGCCCAAGTAGCAGGAATAGGAAATAATCTACAATGCTCAGACCACCAAACACATGCAAAACTAGTGAATGCACAAACAGCAGCAGGAACCCGTCTCTCCTCGGGATATTGTAAACATGTAAATCGTTGTTCAGTTTCTAACTCCCAGGTAAGATATATATCAGGAACATATCTACCCTCAAATGGTGGAATATTCAATTTTAGTTTAGGGAGATGGTCATGATCTCGTACCTGAGGGTGAGCCCTACCATTGCCATTATTTGCATGTGGACGACCTGGTGGTTGCTGTGCTGGTGGTGGCACGTAGTTCTGATTTTGATCAACCTCATCCTCATAATCTCCCACATAATCATCCTCCTCCACATCAGCAGTAGGAGCCACAGAAGTACCAATAGCAGCACCAGCAGTTTGGCCCGACTGAAGAGGGACACGGCTCGCTCGGCGGAGGGCTGTTTCCCGACGTGGAGGTAGTCGGTGTTGTAGCTGTTGTTGTAGAGGTGCGGCAGGAGCAGCCGGTGGTGGTGGTGGAAAACGCGAAAGCAATTCAGCAAACTTGTTATCGAGCTTTGTTTCAAACGTATTCTCCATGCCATCTATCTTCTCCATGGCCTCTTCAAATCTGTTTATCACATCTTGCACCTGTACACTCATCATTTGCTGAAACGTATCATGAAGCTCCTTGTTCGTCAAGTTCTCCCAGTCAGTCTCGTCGGATTGTGATCCTGGCATGGTTAGCAGCAATAGAAACACACAAGAATATGATCCTACAGACTACTAACAAGTGGTGGTGGTGGCGGGTGTCACAAATCCGTCAAGCAAATCTCAAATTCTTACCAGTTCTTACCTAGCAGCAGGCGGTGATCGGCAACCGTTATAGTCAAAACTCTCAAAAGCTTGGATAGAGCGATTGCCAGGGAGAGTCAAACGCACGACGTAGATGTATGTGGAGCTGGGAAGGCTTATAGTATGGTAGCAAAAAGGGTCAGCAATAATCAATTCAGAGATGCAAAGTTGAATAAACGCTCAACGACGGTACTGTGCTGGTCCTAGGCTAGACCGTGCTAGAGACGCGAGCCTAGAACACTAACAAAATCACGGCGCTGCACGTAAATAAGGGAAAAGCACACTCTGGTACTATTTTTTTTTCGCTCTTTTTTTTGCGCTCCCTTTTTTTTTGCGCTCCTCTTTTTTTTGCGCTCCTTTTTTTGCGCTCCTCTTTTTTTTGCGAAAAATCACTATAATGGTGAGTGTCTCAAAACTCTTCCCTCGTCAAACTGATAGGATGGGCGCGAAATTTTTTTTTCACTTTTTTTTTTCAGAAATCAGGGCAACGACGACGAAAAAGTGCGACAAAAAATCACTATGATGGCACGTGGCTCAAAAGACTCAGAAAAGCCTAAAAATAGGATAGGGAAAAAATATTTTTGCCCGTGAAAATTTTGGCCTAGAAACTGCCCGGGGGTCTCTAGACTCTTTTTTTTTCCGAGACCTACGCAGGCAAGGAAACACGAATCGGAATTTAGATTGATCTCAAGAACAAACCTAATATGAGAAGAACTCGGATTGGTGGTGGATATATGGTTGTGGTATATGGCAGCGGTGGTGGTATATGGTAGCGGTGGTGGTATATGGATACAAATTGGTGGTGGTATATGGATACAGATTGGTGGTGGTATATGGATATGGATTCAGAGCGACGGCGGATAAGCAAAAGTGGTAGATGGGCGATGATGATGGTGCGGCGGCGGCGTGACAACTTATGACCAGAACTCGAAACTCAAGACTAGACTCTAAGACCAGCAACTTGACACGACGAAGCAACCGCAAATTCAACAAAGCAAAAACCCTAAAAAGATTATGCAAAGGCTCAGATTGGTTCGGATATGATGAACTAACCCTAAAAATTTTTTGTGGCTTTTTCATGGACTGTAGGTATGAAGAACAGACTCGATCTAATCTACGAAAAACTGTAAAATCTCACCGAGCAACCTGGAAATCTGATACCACTTGATAGAGACGAGGGTCCCGATGTTTCGATGAGATGGTGGCTATCGTTTTATGTGGGAGTCGACTTTGACGATCCGACTACAAACGTGCGAGACGTCGCGCCTTAGCAATCGCTAAACCAACTTCCGAGGGTTATTGACCACGCTGGAGCACGATCAACCTGACCACGAGGGTCTGTTTCCTGCGAGCAAACGAAGAACAAGCAAGAAACTGAGATTGCAATCTGGATATTGCGAATATAAGATGGAAGCTTTATTGATCAAGGTGGGGTTCTGTGACGTCTTGGTCTGGTCGTTGGACACAAACGAAGTACGCGAAGTTGCAGCTATGGCGAACTTTTGATCTAAACAAAACCCAAAGTCTAAACGACGCCCTAAGGGCTGTATATATGGAGGAAGAGGGGGGAATTTCGTGGCCCTTGAGGGTGGGGTCCGAAACCAACCCTAACTCTTGTTTCCCCACACATACGGACTCTAAAAATAGCCTATACTTAAGTATTTCGAAATTACATGGGCCTGGCCCATTAATAAGGTGACGCAACACCTAGAATAGCCTATGGACGAATATTATGAAGTGGCATCTTGTATATTTCGTCCAAGGCTTCATGCACTCCTTATGGCGGCTTTAAAGTCCTGAAATCATCACCTGTAACTCCGTTCTTGATCCCCTTGCGCATGCCATCAACTCCATGTGTGTTCTTGCTCCAATTTTCATCCTTCTCCAAGCTAGGCCCCTCATTTGTAAGCAAAACAAATGTATCCAATTTAGGCAGCATCATAATCTCATGAACATTAGAATCATTACCAAGAAACGAAAGTACCTAGTAATTTAATTGGTGTGCGCGAGCTCTAGTAATTGGTCCAGTATATGTAACAGTAGGGGCTGTGGGTGTAACAATGGTATTGATGTCCTCATCACATGATATGAGATGCATGACACGCAAGCAATGACAAGGCAACAACAGCGAATAACTGGAAGACACCTGGCACATCGGTCTCGGGGCGCTACAACACTCCACCACTACGAGAGGATCTCGTCCCGAGATCTAGAATGGCACCGGAGGGAAAACAGAAGAGAAAGAGAAGAGGTAAAACTAAGTTGCTCCTTTGACAAACAAGTGAAACCAAAGAACCTTTAGATGTTGAACAAATTCGAGAAAGAACACAAGAAGGTGAATAAGGTCGAAAACACTCCTTTAGAAAAGAGGAACAAAGAACATTGCAAAAAACCTTGAGGTTGAAGGCCAAGATAAATATGGAAACAACTCCGGTTAAAACAAAATAGAAAAGGATTAAGAATGATATAATTTGGGCAGCATTCCGAATGAAAAGAAAAAGAATTGAATAAGAACTTGGTAAGATGAGAAGATACTTAATGAAATCACAACATACTGCCTCCAGAACTATTGAATGAATGGAACAAGGGGTAAGAAAGATCTCAGATAGCACTCCGGTTGATAGAGATGCAAGGCTTTATAAGGCGAAAAGAACTTGAGCAAAAGGGCACAACACTCCGGTTAAATGGATAGGCATGAAAAGAACATGATCTTTGACAAAACGAGATGATGGGTTGAAAAGAGCAACATGCCAATGCCTCCGGAACAAAAGAATAGAAGATAGATAATTGAAATAGGAGAATGGAGAAGAAAAGCCAACTTCTGCCACAAAAGAGCTTGACAAGGCATCTTTAGGAGAAGGGTCGAACGGAATTGTTGGAAAACCGATAACGAAAAGAGTAAGATTGTAGTGGACTTATGGAGAACATCTCAAAACTAAGAGGTGAAATTCTGCCACTAACGGAAACAATAGATTGGATTGATATCAACAAGGGGACGAGAAACTTATTTCACCGGAAGGATAGATGAAGAACTTGGATCATATATAATCACCACAAAGAGCTACGTTCCCAATGGAAGGCTTTAGATGAAAACTATACCAAGATAACTCCATGGAAGAAAGTGATGGGTTTAAATACCTCATTCTTGTGAATGAGGAATGATATATTACCACCTCAAAAGATAAGGGAGAAACAATTTCACTCCGGATTGCAAGATGAAGAATGCTTGAACTCCTCTGAAAAGAATCTTGATGAACGTTTCGAGAATGGATTAAGTCCTTGATGAACCATCATGTAGAGCCTCCATGAAGAACTCCGGTAAAAAAAGGATAACAAAAAGAAAGATGAAAAGAATAAGATTGAAGCCTTCCAATGATTGAATGAAGCTTTGCGATGAGATAAATGAGAGATCTTGAAACTCTGGGAAAAGAAAAGATGAAACAAATGAAACCGAGAATTTGGTGAGCCCTCGGAATAAGGAATTACTCCCTTGGATGAAACAATAATAAGAATTACGTTATGCATATCCATCATCAATTAAATTGATGACAAACAATGAATTTGGCACACTACTTATTCTCGTAGAAAGGATTAAGATAGATATTGCGCAACTTGGGAAGGTCTTCGACGAACCACCGGAAGGGTTGAAACAACGAATAAATTGATATGATAACCCAAGAATAGAACTCTTGAATGAACCACCGTATGAATTGAAAATGAACGAAGTAAAGGGATGAATCACCGGTAAGAATTAGCAAATGAACGAACATACATTAGAGAGTTAAGATACATGAGAATGAAGAGATCACGAACTAAGAAGATGATATTTGAAAGAAGCACCGGTAGGTTGGAGAATGATAACTGAAAGCTGAGAAAGAAAAAACCTGAATTGATGGACTCCAGATAGGTGAAAGGAATTCTCACAATCAAAACAATTATGAGAGGATGGCCTCGAACTAGAACCACGAATCTCTGAGAGAACGGATAAGATTTGGAGGCAAAACTCTTCTTCGGTCTTTAGATGTTGAGAATGACGATGAGAAACACCACCATGAATTGTTTAGATACCCGGGATGACGAATAAAAAGGTTGAGCCAACGGTGAAAAGAATTTGAAAGATCTTGGAGAAAGGCAATTGACTGATGATAACTCATTCTTATGTCAAACTTGGAAAAGGATTTGAGAATAGCTCCGGGAATATAAGAAGAGTCAGGTAAGATCCTGGGAAAAGACCCGTGGGTTAGGGCCCACTCAAGAGAAAACACCGTGGAACAACTTAAGATAGATTTACGCCGGTTGAATTAAATGTCTTGAAAAGATAACATCCTCAAAATAGCTTGAACGGATTAAGAGTGGAAACACGAATCTTCCAAGATATCTTGAGCACTCCGGAATAGTTGAATAGCGAGAAATGAATGAATATGAGGAGCACCGGCATGAGAAGGTATTTGAAACAAGGAAAAGGGATATGATCAACACCAAAAGCTTGATTTGGATCCACTGGAGAAGAAAAGAAAGGAGAATGAAGAACGAGTAGAGCATCTTCAAGAGAACCACCGGGTAAGCACATGAAAGAATGGAGAGACTTCCACCAATAAAATGGATAGTGATAAAGAACTCTGAGTCCTTGAAGAAAAAGGGTGGGTGGGCGGGAAAAACAAAGGTAACTTGAGACGGATGAAACAATCAATGTTGAGAAGACTTGAGTCGATCTTGCGGATGTGACAAATGATAGGAACATGTTGAAGAGAATCGCACCGACTGACAAGGATTGACAAGACAAACTCGATGATCGAGAAGGATTAGTATTCACATAGGAATGTGAGAACACCGCTTAGGAAAGGTATGGAGTCAACATTTGACTTCGAAGCAACTCGAATACCACAACTCAAAACAAAACAAAGGATTGGCTTGCAGAATAGCCAGAACTAACATATGATAGAGATTTCGTCCGAAGTTTTCATGGTGGGGCCTACACGGGCTCGATCGTACAACACCATCATGTACAAGGCAGTGCACATGACATACGAAGCGTCCACGAGTCAGCATAGCCAAGGACTCTTTAAGACACAACGAGACCACTGTAAAACCAACCGTGGATAGGCGAGCCACTAGACGCCGAACCCCAATTTCATATCATACATCTGACGGAAAGATATCCTAAGAGTTACTTGAATTCCCACTTATAAACTCCCGAAACTTTCCGGTTATGCAATCAGGTGTTGGGGATACATGGGAAGCATAATATCTCACCCAAAACTAGCAAATCCTATATCCAGCTGTATCCATCCTTCAACACATAACTAAGAAACCTTCGGAAATCGTTTACCTCAACCTTCGAAAAGCATCCGTTATACGATTTATGGCAATACTCCCGAACTCCCGCCCCAGTACTGGGTGGCGTCGAGGTTATCTCACCAACAACTGCATAATAGAGATTTTCGATGTCGGCGAAACTCAGGTATTCCAGAATCTCAACGATAAAATTGTGACGACAACACCTTGGAGCTCAACTCCCCGGGACACTGCCACAACCCCTAAATGTCAGGAGGCACCAAGAACAATGTTCTCGTCACAAAACCATCGGAACGATTCCAAGATACCCGCGTGATCCTAAATTTTTTTAGTGAAATATGAGAAGAGAAGAGTTAAAACTCTACGTCAGGATGCCTCAAGAGAGCGACGAAGGGACTGAGGAGTAAAAAGAAGTCTTACTCTCCGATATATATAATTCCTAAATGACTCAAAACATTTTTCTAGACTCAACAACGCCAGCGATTCGATCAAGCAGGGGGCTCCTAAAGTCGGGGAAGGCTCTGACACCAACTTGTAACGCCCTCGATGCGGCTATATCTCCCACGTGTCGAAGCACGACTTAGAGGCATAACCGCATTGAAAGCAATGTCGCAAGTGAGGTAATCTTCACACAACCCATGTAATACATAAGGGAAAAAGATACATAGTTGGCTTACAATCGCCACTTCACACAATACAAGAATAAAGCATTACATCATCCAGATACAATCAAGGTCCGACTACAGAACCCAAAATGAAAGAAGACTACCCCAAAAGCTACACAGATCCCCGATCGTCCCAACTGGGCTCCACTACTGATCAACTGGAGACGGAACAACATAACGAACACGATCTTCGTCGAGCTCCTCCTTGAACTCGGTTACGTCACCTGCACGATATCATCGAGCACCTGCAAACTGGTTTTGGAAGTATCTATGAGTCACAGGGACTCAGCAATCTCACACCCTCGCGATCAAGACTATTTAAGCTTATAGGAAGGGTAAAGGTATGAGGTGGAGCTGTAGCAAGCGACTAGCATATATGGTGGCTATCATACGCAAATGAGAGCGAGAAGAGAAGGCAAAAGCATGGTCGAACAACTATGATCAAGAAGTGATCCTAGAACAACCTACGTCAAGCATAACTCCAACACTGTGTTCACTTCCCGGACTCCGCCGAGAAGAGACCATCACGGTTACACACGCGGTTGATGTATTTTAATTAAGATAAACTTCAGGTTATCTACAACCGAACATTAACAAATTCCCATCTGCCCATAACCGCGGGCACGGCTTTCGAAAGTTCAAATCCCTGTAGGGGTGTCCCAACTTAGCCCATCACAAGCTCTCACGGTCAATGAAGGATATTCCTTCTCCCAGGAAGACCCGATCAGGCTCGGAATCTCGGTTACAAGACATCCTTGACAATGGTAAAACAAGTCCAGCAACACCGCCCGAATGTGCCGACAAATCCCGATAGGAGCTGCACATATTTCGTTCTCAGGGCACACTCAGGTGAGTGCTCCATACAACTAAAACTAAACCTTGAGTTTCCCCGAGGGGGCGCTACACAGGGCTCTAGTTTGGACCAACGCTCAGAGGAGCATTGTCCCGGGGGGGTTTAAATAAAGATGACCCTTGGGCAGGCCTACCCAAGGGAAAGAAAAGGCTAGGTGGCAAATGGTAAAACCAATGTTGGGCATTGCTGGAGGAGTTTTATTCAAAGTGAACTGTCAAGGGGTTCCCATTATAACCCAACCACGTAAGGAACGCAAAATCCAGGAACATAACACCGATATGACGGAAACTAGGGCGGCAAGAGTGGAACAAAACACCAGGCATAAGGCCGAGCCTTCCACCCTTTACCAAGTATATAGATGCATTAATTAAATAAGAGATATTGTGATATCCCAACAAAATATCCATGTTCCAACATGGAACAAACTCCAATCTTCACCTGCAACTAACAACGCTATAAGAGGGGCTGAGCAAAGCGGTAACATAGCCAAACAACAGTTTGCTAGGACAAGGTGGGTTAGAGGCTTGGCTTAACAATATGGGAGGCATGATATAGCAAGTGGTAGGTATTGCAGCATAGGCATAGCAAAAGAGCGAACATCTAGCAAGCAAAGATAGAAGTGATTTCAAGGGTATGGTCATCTTGCCTGAAAAGATCTCCGAGAAGACGAAAGCTTGAACCTCGAACACGTACTCAACGGGCTCCTCGAACACAAACTTGTCTCCCGGCTCTACCCAAGCAAGAACAAGAGCAAAAGGAACACAATCAACCACGTGCAATGCTCAAGCAACATGATGCAACCATGGTATGATATGCGGGATGCGATATGTGATGCATATGCATGATTCGGAAAAGAATGATTGAACCTGGCCTCAACTTGGAAAACCAAGAGTGCCACTGGAAAGATGAGTTGATTTCGGTTGAAATCGATATAAATATCACCGGAATCGGATGCACGGTTTGGAAATGGCAAGCGAAACAAATATGGCACCAGTCTGCGATAAACAACAAGTAGCTATCTAAATGCAACAAGATAAATATGCTACAACACTCAAACATAGCAACAAAATACATGGCAGGGATCCATTCATGATGCTTGACAAAAGATGAACACTGAGCTACGGCTAAATCACTCATTAACAGGTTCAAACAAGCATGACAAAAGTGCAAATGACAACAGGTTACAGACTTGGTGAAAATAACAAGTCAGGAATTTAACATCAGGAAGCAATGTTTAGAGCATGATAACTACATGCTACAGGAACATATCATGGAAAATCAAGGCATGGAATGAAGCTACTTGATGAGGACATCAATACAATTGTTACACCCACAGCCCCTGCTGCTATACATACTGGACCAATTACTAGAGCTCGTGCACGCCAACTAAATTACCAGGTACTTTCGTTTCTTGGTAATGATTCTAATGTTCATGAGAATATGATGCTGCCTAAATTGGATACATTTATTTTGCTTACAAATGAAGGGCCTAGCTTGGAGAAGGATGAACATTGGAGCAAGAACAAGCATGGAGATGATGGCATGCGCAAGGGGAACAAGAACGGAGTTACAAGTGATGATTTCAGGACTTTGAAGCCACCATAATGGGTGCATGAAGCCTTGGACGAAATATACAAGATGCCACTTCATAAATTTCGTCCCGAGGCTATTTTAGGTGCTGCGTCACCTTATTATTGGGCCAGGCCCATGTAATTTCGAAATACATAAGTATAGGCTATTTTTAGAGTCCGTATGTGTGGGGAAACAAGAGATAGGGTTGATTTCGGACCCCTCCACCAAGGGCCACGAAATTCCCCCCCTCTTCCTCCATATATACTGCCCTTAGGGCATCGTTTAGACTTTGGGTTTTGTTTAGATTAAAAGTTCGCCATAGCTGCAACTTCGCGTACTTCGTTTGTGTTCAACGACCAGACAAAGGCGTCACAGAACCCCACCTTGAACAATAAAGCTTTCATCTTATATTCGCAATATCCAGATTGCAATCTCAGTTTCTTGCTTGTTCTTCGTTTGCTCGCAGGAAACAGACCCTCGTGGTCAGGTTGATCGTGCTCCGGCGTGGTCAATAACCTCTCGGAGTTGGTTTAGCGATTGCTAAGGCGCGACGTCTTCGCACGTTCGTAGTCGGATCGTCAAAGTCGACTTCCACCAAAGCGATATCCATCATCTCATCGAAAGACGGGACACCTTTGCCTCTATCAAGTGGTATCAGATTTCCAGGTTGCTCGGTGAGATTTTACAGTTTTTCGTAGTTTAGATCGAGTCTGTTCTTCATACCTACAGTCCACGAAAAAGCCAAAAAAAAATAGGGTTAGTTCATCATATCCGAACCAATCTGAGCCTTTGCATAATCTTTTTAGGGTTTTGCTTTGTTGAATTTGCGGTTGCATCGTCGTGTCTAGTTGCTGGTCTTAGAGTCTAGTCTTTTAGAGTTTCGAGTTCTGGTCATAAGTTGTCACGCCGCCGCCGCACCATCATCATCGCCCCTGCCATCTACCACCACTGCTCCGAATTCGTATCCATATACCACCACCAATCCGTGCCCATATACCACCACCGATCCATATCCATATACTACCACCGCTACCACCACCGCTGCCATATACCACCACCATATATCCACCACCAATCCGAGTTCCTTGCTTATTAGGTTTGTTTTCGGGATCCATCTAGATTCCGATTCGTGTTTCCTTGCCGGAGTAGGTTTCGGAAAAAAAAAAGAGTCGGGTAGCCACGCTCCGTTTAGGCCCAAAATTTTTCGAAAACGCATTTTTCGAAAAAATTTCTGGCTATCCTATTTTTAGGTGTTTCTGAGTGTTTTGAGACAGGTGCCATTATAGGAAGTTTTTTTTGACCCGTTTCCAGTTTTTGGGTCCGGGCAGTCGAAAAAAAAAATTGGTCGAAAAATTTCGTGCCCATCCTGTCAGTTTGAGCTAAGAAGAGTTTTGAGACACTCGCCATTATAGTGATTTTTCGCAAAAGAAAAAAAGAAGAGCGAAAAAAAAATTCAGAGTGTGCTTTTCCCTTGTTTACGTGTCGCGCCGTGATTTTGTTGGTGTTCTAGGCTCGCGTCTCTAGCACAGTCTAGCCTAGGACCAGCACAGTACCGTCGTTGAGCGTTTATTCAACTTTGCATCTCTGAATTGATTATTGCTGACCCTTTTTGCTACCATAGTATAAGCCTTCCCAGCTCCACATACATCTACGTCGTGCGTTTGACTCTCCCTGGTAATCGCTCTATCCAAGCTTTGAGAGTTTTGACTACAACGGTTGCCGATCACCGCCTGTTGCTGGGTAAGAACTGGTAAGAATTTGAGTTTTGCTTGACGGATTTGTGACACCCACCACCACCACTTGTTCGTAGTCTGTAGGATCATATTCTTGTGTGTTTCTATTGCTGCTAACCATGCCAGGATCACAAGCCGACGAGATTGACTAGGAGAATTTATCGAACAAGGAGCTTCATGATAAGTTTCAGCAAATGATGACTGAACAGGTGCAAGATGTGCTGAACAATTTTGAAGAGGCCATGGAGAAGATCACTGGCCTTGAGAAGACGTTCGAAACAAAGCTCGATAACAGATTTAATGAATTGCTCGCGCGTCTTCCACCACCACCACCCGCTGCACCTAACGCACCTCTCCAACAACAACAACAACGACTACCTCCACGTCGCGAAATAGACATTCGCCGAGCGAGCCGTGTTCCTCTTGCGTTTGGCCAAACTGTTGGTGCTGCTGTTGATACTTCTGTGGCTCCTGCTACTGCTGTTGCTGGTACCCAGGAGGATGATGAGTATGCGGGTGATTATGAGGATGAGATTGATCAAAATCAGATCTACGAGCAGCCACCTGCACCACCACCAGCAGGTCGACCTCAGGTATATATTCGTAATGGTAGGCCTGCACCACCACCTCAGGTACGAGATGATGTCCATATTCCTAAACTGAAAATGAATATTCCACCATTTGAGGGTAGATATGTTCCTGATATATATCTTACTTGGGAGTTAGAAACTGAACAACGATTTACATGTTTACAATATCCTGAGGAGAGACGAGTTGCTGCTGCTGTTTGTGCTTTCACTAGTTTTGCATGTGTATGGTGGTCTGAACATTGTAGATTATATCCTATTCCAACTACTTGGGCTGCTTTGAAAACTGCTATGCGTACGCGTTGGGTTCCACCATATTATCAACGTGAATTGCTTCAAAAATTGCAGCGTTTAAGACAAGGAAAAAATTCTGTAGAAGAATATTATCAGGAATTACAAACTGGCATGATTAGATGTGGTATTGTTGAGGAGAATGAAGCTATGCTTGCACGTTTTCTGGGTGGATTAAATAGAGAGATTCAGACCATTCTAGACTATAAGGAGTATACTAATATCACTCGTTTATTCCATCTTGCTTGTAAAGCTGAACGTGAAGTGCAGGATCGACAAGCATTGCGGCGAACTAACTTTCAAAAAGCTAAGGCATATATAAACCATGAGGATTGAGTCGTGACTTAGCTTTTTGACATGTAGTGCAGCGAGCAATAAAACGCTCAACATCCCGTCTCATCTTTGGCCAAAAGAAATGTGTAGCAAGTACGTCCTCCGTCTTCTTCACGCCAAAGTGTCCCATTAATCCTCCTCCATGCGCCTCCTGCAACAACAAAAGACGAACGGAGCTAGCTGGAATGCATAGCTTGTTAGCACGAAACACAAATCCATCGTTAACAACAAACTTGTTCCACATTCTTCCTTCTTTACAATTCTGCATTACATCTTTAAAATCAGCATCATGCACATATTGATCTTTGATGGTCTCCAAACCAAATATTTTGAAGTCAAGTTGTGAAAGCATAGTATAGCGACGAGACAATGCATCAGCAATAACATTTTCTTTTCCCTTCTTGTGTGTAATGACATAAGGGAAAGTCTCAATGAATTCAACCCATTTAGCATGTCTACGATTTAGTTTAGCTTGACTTTTAATATGTTTCAAAGATTCATGATCAGAATGTATAACAAATTCTTTGGGCCATAAATAATGTTGCCATGTTTCTAAAGTCCGAACAAGAGCATATAATTCTTTATCATAAGTAGAATAATTCAGACTAGGCCCACTCAATTTTTCAGAAAAGTATGCAACAGGTTTGCCATCTTGTAATAACACACCTCCTAATCCAATTCCACTAGCATCACATTCAAGCTCAAAAGTCTTATTAAAATCAGGAAGTTGGAGTAAAGGAGCATGTGTCAACTTATCTTTCAATACCGTGAAGGCTTCTTCCTGTGCGGTACCCCAAACAAAAGGCACATCCTTCTTTGTAAGCTCGTTGAGAGGTGCAGCAATGGTGCTGAAATCTCTCACAAAACGCCTATGGAATCCAGCGAGGCCAAGAAAACTCCTCACTTGTGTGACCGTTTTGGGCTGCGGCCCACTCTCAATAGCTTCAATCTTGGCTTTGTCAACTTCAATTTCCTGTGGAGTAACAACATAGCCAAGAAAAGATACTCGGTCGGTGCAAAAGGTGCACTTCCCAAGGTTACCAAACAAACGTGCATCACGTAGAGCAATAAAAACAGCACGTAAATGTTCCAAATGTTCTTCCAAAGATCTGCTATAAATCAGTATATCATCAAAATAGACTACCACAAATCGTCCAATGAAAGCACGTAAAACTTCGTTCATTAGTCTCATGAAAGTACTAGGCGCATTAGTTAACCCAAAAGGCATGACTAACCACTCATATAATCCAAACTTAGTTTTAAATGTTGTTTTCCATTCATCTCCCAATTTCATACGAATTTGATGGTATCCACTACGCAAATCAACTTTGGAGAATATTGTAGAGCCACTCAATTCATCAAGCATATCATCTAGCCTAGGAATAGGATGACGATAACGAATAGTAATATTATTAATGCCTCTACAATCAACACACATACGTGATGTACCATCCTTTTTCGGCACTAGAATAATAGGAACAGCACAAGGACTAAGTGATGAGGACATGACTACCTTGGATATGACCAAAAATATTGCATATATGCATATTTGTCAGGTGTATGGGACATTTGTACAATCCACATATGAAGATAAGGAAGAAAGAGATGTTTATTTGCTGTCCAAAAAGTTCTCTCACGTCACTTTTGGCCCAAGAGAAGATAGAGTCCAAGTCTCTCACGTTCTGGATTCAGATTCGGACTGCACAGACACACCTGACTCAAAACGCACACAAGTTTTTCATACGGACTCCGAATTGGGTGATTCTTTTTTTGTTGGAAACTAGATTTCGTGCACTTTCCAACCCAATTGGAATCACCTTCAAATTCGTCCGGAGCGTTGAGTTGTGGACGAAACAATCTGATGCTGCAGCAGAATCCGAGTCAAACTACAAGTCCAAAGGTGTTACATCACCTCCACTTGGGCCCATTGGCCTTGTACGACCTAGATTTGGTTTTAGGCTGCCTTGGGACGTCCTCCCACCTCCTTGGCCGCCACCCCTTGCTCCTATATAAGTAGATCCATCTAGTAGCTTTTCCTTGGGATTTGTTTAGTTAAAAGTTAGCCATTGCAACTTCGTGTACTTCGTTTGTGTCCAACGACCAGACCAAGACCGCTTACACATCCCCACCATTATCAATACCTCATATATATTTGCAATATTCAGATTGCTTGATCATATTCTTGCTCGTTCTTCGATTGCTTGCAGGAATAGACCTTCGTGGTCAGGCTGACCGTGCTTCCGGCATCGTCAGTAACCTCAGGAGATTGGTTTAGCGATTGCTAAGGCGCAACGTCGTGCACGTTTGTAGTCGGATCGTCAAAGTCGTCTCCACCAAATCGATAGTTATCATCTCATCGAAAGATCGGGACACCCCCGCCTCTATCAATATTATCAGGAATTACAAACTGGCATGATTAGATGTGGTATTGTTGAGGAGAATGAAGCTATGCTTGCACGTTTTCTGGGTGGATTAAATAGAGAGATTCAGACCATTCTAGACTATAAGGAGTATACTAATATCACTCGTTTATTCCATCTTGCTTGTAAAGCTGAACGTGAAGTGCAGGATCGACAAGCATTGGGGCGAACTAACTTTTCTGCAGGCCGACCTTCATCATGGACACCACGTGCATCTTCTACTTCAACTGCACCAGCACCTCCATCCGGTGCCACCTCCAGCCGTGATACAAGAAAACAGGCACAACCACCATTATCTGCCAAGAGCGCACCTGCGGGGCCTGCACAGCGTTCTTCTTCCATGGCATCAACAGGGCACACAAGTGATATTATTTGTCGTCGTTGTAAGGGAGGAGGTCATTATGCGAGAGATGCAAATCTCCGCGTGTGATGATTGCTACCGCGGATGGTGGATATGAGTCCGCTAGTGACTATGATGAGGAGACTTTGGCTCTTATTACACGTGAAGAACATGGTGGAGATGATTCTGATCATGAGACGCAATACATGGCTCCTGAAGACGCTGACAGGTATGAATGTTTAGTTGCTCAACGTGTTTTGAGTGTGCAGGTCACACAAGCTGAGCAAAATCAGAGGCACAATTTGTTCCATACCAAGGGAGTTGTGAAGGAACGTTCTGTGCGCGTCATCATAGACGGAGGGAGCTGCAACAACTTGGCTAGCATGGAGATGGTGGAGAAGCTTTCTCTCACCACAAGACCACATCCACATCCTTACTACATCCAATGGTTCAACAACAGCGGCAAGGTTAAGGTAACACGTACTGTTCGTGTGCATTTTAGTATCTCTACATATGCTGATTATGTTGATTGTGATGTGGTACCTATGCAAGCATGTTCCTTATTACTTGGTAGACCATGGCAATTTGATAAAAATTATGTACACCATGGTAGAAACAATCACTATACTCTTGTTCATAAGGATAAAAATATTACTTTGCTTCCTAGGACTCCTGATTCCATTTTGAAAGATGATATTAATAGAGCTAATAAAGCAAAACAGGAGAAGAATAAGAGTGAAAATCAGATTGTGGCAAAAGAATTTGAGCAACAAATGAAGCCTAATAATAAACCATCTAGTGTTGCTTCTGAAATTAAATTGAGAAGTGCATGTTTATTTGCCACCAAATCTGATATTGATGAGCTAGATTTCAGCAAATCTGTTTGCTATGCTTTTGTGTGCAAAGAGGCATTATTTTCATTCGAGGACGTGCCTTCCTCTTTGCCTCCTGCTGTCACTAACATTTTGCAGGAGTTCGCTGACGTCTTTCCACAAGACGTGCCACCGGGATTACCGCCTATTCGAGGGATTGAGCATCAGATTGACTTAATTCCCGGTGCTTCACTGCCAAACCGTGCACCATACCGTACCAATCCAGAGGAGACGAAGGAGATTATGCGTCAAGTACAAGAGCTTCTCGACAAAGGTTATATACGCGAATTCCTTAGTCCTTGTGCTGTTCCTATTATTCTAGTGCCGAAAAAGGGTGGTACATCACGTATGTGTGTTGATTGTAGAGGCATTAATAATATTACTATTCGTTATCGTCATCCTATTCCTAGGCTAGATGATATGCTTGATGAATTGAGTGGCTCTACAATATTCTCCAAAGTTGATTTGCGTAGTGGCTACCATCAAATTCGTATGAAATTGGGAGATGAATGGAAAACAACATTTAAAACTAAGTTTGGATTATATGAGTGGTTAGTCATGCCTTTTGGGTTAACTAATGCGCCTAGTACTTTCATGAGACTAATGAACGAAGTTTTACGTGCTTTCATTGGACGATTTGTGGTAGTCTATTTTGATGATATACTGATTTATAGCAGATCTTTGGAAGAACATTTGGAACATTTACGTGCTGTTTTTATTGCTCTACGTGATGCACGTTTGTTTGGTAACCTTGGGAAGTGCACCTTTTGCACCGACCGAGTATCTTTTCTTGGCTATGTTGTTACTCCACAGGAAATTGAAGTTGACAAAGCCAAGATTGAAGCTATTGAGAGTGGGCCGCAGCCCAAAACGGTCACACAAGTGAGGAGTTTTCTTGGCCTCGCTGGATTCCATAGGCGTTTTGTGAGAGATTTCAGCACCATTGCTGCACCTCTCAACGAGCTTACAAAGAAGGATGTGCCTTTTGTTTGGGGTACCGCACAGGAAGAAGCCTTCACGGTATTGAAAGATAAGTTGACACATGCTCCTTTACTCCAACTTCCTGATTTTAATAAGACTTTTGAGCTTGAATGTGATGCTAGTGGAATTGGATTAGGAGGTGTGTTATTACAAGATGGCAAACCTGTTGCATACTTTTCTGAAAAATTGAGTGGGCCTAGTCTGAATTATTCTACTTATGATAAAGAATTATATGCTCTTGTTCGGACTTTAGAAACATGGCAACATTATTTATGGCCCAAAGAATTTGTTATACATTCTGATCATGAATCATTAAAACATATTAAAAGTCAAGCTAAACTGAATCGTAGACATGCTAAATGGGTTGAATTCATTGAGACTTTCCCTTATGTCATTAAACACAAGAAGGGAAAGGAAAATGTTATTGCTGATGCATTGTCTCGTCGCTATACTATGCTTTCACAACTTGACTTCAAAATATTTGGTTTGGAGACCATCAAAGATCAATATGTGCATGATGCTGATTTTAAAGATGTAATGCATAATTGTAAAGAAGGAAGAATGTGGAACAAGTTTGTTGTTAACGATGGATTTGTGTTTCGTGCTAACAAGCTATGCATTCCAGCTAGCTCCGTTCGTCTTTTGTTGTTGCAGGAGGCGCTTCCATCTTCGGAGAAGGTTAATTTCGATGCTAAACAACGTGCTGAATTGATTTTAAAAATGCATGAGTTAACTAAGGAAAACATTGAGCGCATGAATGCTAAATATAAACTTGCTGGAGATAAGGGTAGAAAACATGTTGTGTTTGCACCTGGAGATCTTGTTTGGTTACATTTGCGTAAGGATAGATTTCCTGATTTGCGCAAATCAAAGTTAATGCCACGTGCTGATGGTCCCTTTAAGGTGTTAGAGAAAATAAATGATAATGCATATAAACTTGAGCTGCCTGCAGATTTTGGGGTTAGTCCCACTTTTAACATTGCAGATTTGAAGCCTTATTTGGGTGAGGAAGATGAACTTCCGTCGAGGACGACTTCATTTCAAGAAGGGGAGGATGATGAGGACATCAATACAATTGTTACACCCACAACCCCTGCTGCTATACATACTGGACCAATTACTAGAGCTCGTGCACGCCAACTAAATTACCAGGTACTTTCGTTTCTTGGTAATGATTCTAATGTTCATGAGAATATGATGCTGCCTAAATTGGATACATTTGTTTTGCTTACAAATGAATGGCCTAGCTTGGAGAAGGATGAACATTGGAGCAAGAACAAGCATGAAGATGATGGCATGCGCAAGGGGAACAAGAACGGAGTTACAAGTGATGATTTCAGGACTTTGAAGCCACCATAATGGGTGCATGAAGCCTTGGACGAAATATACAAGATGCCACTTCATAAATTTCGTCCCGAGGCTATTTTAGGTGCTGCGTCACCTTATTATTGGGCCAGGCCCATGTAATTTCGAAATACATAAGTATAGGCTATTTTTAGAGTCCGTATGTGTGGGGAAACAAGAGATAGGGTTGATTTCGGACCCCTCCACCAAGGGCCACGAAATTCCCCCCCTCTTCCTCCATATATACAGCCCTTAGGGCATCGTTTAGACTTTGGGTTTTGTTTAGATTAAAAGTTCGCCATAGCTGCAACTTCGCGTACTTCGTTTGTGTTCAACGACCAGACAAAGGCGTCACAGAACCCCACCTTGAACAATAAAGCTTTCATCCTATATTCGCAATATCCAGATTGCAATCTCAGTTTCTTGCTTGTTCTTCGTTTGCTCGCAGGAAACAGACCCTCGTGGTCAGGTTGATCGTGCTCCGGCGTGGTCAATAACCTCTCGGAGTTGGTTTAGCGATTGCTAAGGCGCGACGTCTTCGCACGTTCGTAGTCGGATCGTCAAAGTCGACTTCCACCAAAGCGATATCCATCATCTCATCGAAAGACGGGACACCTTTGCCTCTATCACTACTCAAAGCATACAACAAAAGTCCCTTAGTGACCTTGAGCCAAAAAGGGATCAGAGAATACAATTGCAAGCATATGAACATAGCAAAAACATAAACAGATACAGACTTAGTGAAAAACTGGAGCATGGCAAAACAGACATCGAGTAGGCATGTTTGCCTTTATCAAGTGGTATCAGATTTCCAGGTTGCTCGGTGAGATTTTACAGTTTTTCGTAGGTTAGATCGAGTCTGTTCTTCATACCTATAGTCCACGAAAAAGCCACAAAAAAAATTAGGGTTAGTTCATCATATCCGAACCAATCTGAGCCTTTGCATAATCTTTTTAGGGTTTTGCTTTGTTGAATTTGCGGTTGCATCGTCGTGTCTAGTTGCTGGTCTTAGAGTCTAGTCTTTTAGAGTTTCGAGTTCTGGTCATAAGTTGTCACGCCGCCGCCGCACCATCATCATCACCCCTGTCATCTACCACCACCGCTTATCCGCCACCGCTTCGAATCCGTATCCATATACCACCACAGCTGTCATATACCACCACCGCTGCCATCTACCACCATATATCCACCACCAATCCGAGTTCTTGTCATATTAGGTTTGTTTTCGAGATCCATCTAGATTCCGATTCGTGTTCCCTTGCCGGAGTAGGTTTCGAAAAAAAAGAGTCCGGAAACCACGCTCCGTTTAGGCCCAAAATTTTTCGAAAACGCATTTTTCGAAAAATTTTCTGGCTATCCTATTTTTAGGTGTTTCTGAGTGTTTTGAGACAGGTGCCATTATAGGAAGTTTTTTTTGACGCGTTTCCAGTTTTTGGGTCCGGGCAGTCAAAAAAAAATTGGTCGAAAAAATTTCGTGCCCATCCTGTCAGTTTGAGCTAGGAAGAGTTTTGAGACACTCGCCATTATAGTGATTTTTCGCAAAAAAAAAGCAGCGCAAAAAAAAGAGCGATTTTTTTTTTCCAGAGTGTGCTTTTCCCTTGTTTACGTGGCGCGCCGTGTTTTTGTTGGTGTTCTAGGCTCGCGTCTCTAGCACAGTCTAGCCTAGGACCAGCACAGTACCGTCGTTGAGCGTTTATTCAACTTTGCATCTCTGAATTGATTATTGCTGACCCTTTTTGCTACCATATTATAAGCCTTCCCAGCTCCACATACATCTACGTCGTGCGTTTGACTCTCCCTGGTAATCGCTCTATCCAAGCTTTGAGAGTTTTTGACTACAACGGTTGCCGATCACCGCCTGCTGCTGGGTAAGAACTGGTAAGAATTTGAGATTTGCTTGACGGATTTGTGACACCCACCACCACCTCTTGTTAGTAGTCTGTAGGATCATATTCTTGTGTGTTTCTATTGCTGCTAACCATGCCAGGATCACAAGCCGACGAGACTGACTGGGAGAACATGACGAATAAGGATTTGCATGATAAATTTCAGCAAATGATGAGTGAACAGGTGCAAGACGTGCTAAACAGATTTGAAGAGGCCATGGAGAAGATAGATGGCATGGAGAAGACATTCGAAACAAAGATCGATAACAAGTTTAATGAATTGCTCGCGCGTCTTCCACCACCACCACCCGCTGCACCTAACGCACCTCTCCAACAACAACAACGACAACGACTACCTCCACGTCGCGAAACAGACCTCCGCCGAGCGAGCCGTGTCCCTCTTGCGTTTGGCCAAACTGTTGGTGCTGCTGTTGATACTTATGTGGCTCCTGCTGTTGATGCGGGGGATGATGAGTATGCGGGCGATTATGAGGATGAGGTTGATCAAAATCCGAACTACGTGCAGCCACCAGCACCACCACCAGCAGGTCGACCTCAGGTATATAATCGTAATGGTAGGCCTGCACCACCACCTCAGGTACGAGATGATGTCCATATTCCTAAACTGAAATTGAATATTCCACCATTTGAGGGTAGATATGTTCCTGATATATATCTTACTTGGGAGTTAGAAACTGAACAACGTTTTACATGTTTACAATATCCCGAGGAGAGACGGGTTGCTGCTGCTGTTTGTGCTTTCACTAGTTTTGCATGTGTATGGTGGTCTGAACATTGTAGATTATATCCTATTCCAACTACTTGGGCGGCTTTGAAAACCGCTATGCGTACGCGTTGGGTTCCACCATATTATCAACGTGAATTGCTTCAAAAATTGCAGCGTTTAAGACAAGGAAAAAATTCTGTAGAAGAATATTATCAGGAATTACAAACTGGCATGATTAGATGTGGTATTGTTGAGGAGAATGAAGCTATGCTTGCACGTTTTCTGGGTGGATTAAATAGAGAGATTCAGACCATTCTAGACTATAAGGAGTATACTAATATCACTCGTTTATTCCATCTTGCTTGTAAAGCTGAACGTGAAGTGCAGGATCGACAAGCATTGGCGCGAACTAACTTTTCTGCAGGCCGACCTTCATCATGGACACCACGTGCATCTTCTACTTCAACTGCACCAGCACCTCAATCAGGTGCCACCTCTAGCCGTGATACAAGAAAACAGGCACAACCACCATTATCTGCCAAGAGCGCACCTGCCGGGCCTGCACAGCGTTCGTCTTCTTCCATGGCATCAACAGGGCACACAAGTGATATTATTTGTCGTCGTTGTAAGGGAGGAGGTCATTATGCGAGGGAATGCAAATCTCCGCGTGTGATGATTGCTACCGCGGATGGTGGATATGAGTCCGCTAGTGACTATGATGAGGAGACTTTGGCTCTTATTACACGTGAAGAACATGGTGGAGATGATTCTGATCATGACACGCAATACATGGCTCCTGAAGACGCTGACAGGTATGAATGTTTAGTTGCTCAACGTGTTTTGAGTGTGCAGGTCACACAAGCTGAGCAAAATCAGAGGCACAATTTGTTCCATACCAAGGGAGTTGTGAAGGAACGTTCTGTGCGCGTCATCATAGACGGAGGGAGCTGCAACAACTTGGCTAGCATGGAGATGGTGGAGAAGCTTTCTCTCACCACAAGACCACATCCACATCCTTACTACATCCAATGGTTCAACAACAGCGGCAAGGTTAAGGTAACACGTACTGTTCGTGTGCATTTTAGTATCTCTACATATGCTGATTATGTTGATTGTGATGTGGTACCTATGCAAGCATGTTCCTCATTACTTGGTAGACCATGGCAATTTGATAAAAATTCTGTACACCATGGTAGAAACAATCACTATACTCTTGTTCACAAGGATAAAAATATTACTTTGCTTCCTATGACTCCTGATTCCATTTTGAAAGATGATATTAATAGAGCTAATAAAGCACAACAGGAGAAGAATAAGAGTGAAAATCAGATTGTGGCAAACGAATTTGAGCAACAAATGAAGCCTAATAATAAACCATCTAGTGTTGTTTCTGAAATTAAATTGAAAAGTGCATGTTTATTTGCCACCAAATCTGATATTGATGAGCTAGATTTCAGCAAATCTGTTTGCTATGCTTTTGTGTGCAAAGAGGCATTATTTTCATTCGAGGACGTGCCTTCCTCTTTGCCTCCTGCTGTCACTAACATTTTGCAGGAGTTCGCTGACGTCTTTCCACAAGACGTGCCACCGGGATTACCGCCTATTCGAGGGATTGAGCATCAGATTGATTTAATTCCCGGTGCTTCACTGCCAAACCGTGCACCATACCGTACCAATCCAGAGGAGACGAAGGAGATTATGCGTCAAGTACAAGAGCTTCTCGACAAAGGTTATATACGCGAATCCCTTAGTCCTTGTGCTGTTCCTATTATTCTAGTGCCGAAAAAGGATGGTACATCACGTATGTGTGTTGATTGTAGAGGCATTAATAATATTACTATTCGTTATCGTCATCCTATTCCTAGGCTAGATGATATGCTTGATGAATTGAGTGGCTCTACAATATTCTCCAAGGTTGATTTGCGTAGTGGCTACCATCAAATTCGTATGAAATTGGGAGATGAATGGAAAACAGCATTTAAAACTAAGTTTGGATTATATGAGTGGTTAGTCATGCCTTTTGGGTTAACTAATGCACCTAGTACTTTCATGAGATTAATGAACGAAGTTTTACGTGCTTTCATTGGACGATTTGTGGTAGTTTACTTTGATGACATATTGATTTATAGCAGATCTTTGGAAGAACATTTGGAACATTTACGTGCTGTTTTTATTGCTCTACGTGATGCACGTTTGTTTGGTAACCTTGGAAAGTGCACCTTTTGCACCGACCGAGTATCTTTTCTTGGCTATGTTGTTACTCCACAGGGAATTGAAGTTGATAAAGCCAAGATTGAAGCTATTGAGAGTTGGCCGCAGCCCAAAACGGTCACACACGTGAGGAGTTTTCTTGGCCTCGCTGGATTCTATAGGCGTTTTGTGAGAGATTTCAGCACCATTGCTGCACCTCTCAATGAGCTTACAAAGAAAGATGTGGCTTTTCTTTGGGGTACCGCACAGGAAGAAGCCTTCTCCGTATTGAAAGATAAGTTGACACATGCTCCTTTACTCCAACTTCCTGATTTTAATAAGACTTTTGAGCTTGAATGTGATGCTAGTGGAATTGGATTAGGAGGTGTGTTATTACAAGATGGCAAACCCGTTGCATGTGATGCTAGTCTGAATTATTCTACTTATGATAAAGAATTAGATGCTCTTGTTCGGACTTTAGAAACATGGCAACATTATTTATGGCCCAAAGAATTTGTTATACATTCTGATCATGAATCTTTGAAACATATTAAAAGTCAAGCTAAACTGAATCGTAGACATGCTAAATGGGTTGAATTCATTGAGACTTTCCCTTATGTCATTAAACACAAGAAGGGAAAAGAAAATGTTATTGCTGATGCATTGTCTCGTCGCTATACTATGCTTTCACAACTTGACTTCAAAATATTTGGTTTGGAGACCATCAAAGATCAATATGTGCATGATGCTGATTTTAAAGATGTAATGCAGAATTGTAAAGAAGGAAGAATGTGGAACAAGTTTGTCGTTAACGATGGATTTGTGTTTCGTGCTAACAAGCTATGCATTTCAGCTAGCTCCGTTCGTCTTTTGTTGTTGCAGGAGGCGCATGGAGGAGGATTAATGGGACACTTTGGCGTGAAGAAGACGGAGGACGTACTTGCTACACATTTCTTTTGGCCAAAGATGAGACGGGATGTTGAGCGTTTTATTGCTCGATGCACTACATGTCAAAAAGCTAAGTCACGACTCAATCCTCATGGTTTATATATGCCTTTGCCTGTACCTAGTGTTCCTTGGGAGGATATATCTATGGACTTTGTTTTAGGTTTACCTCGAACAAAGAAGGGGAGGGATAGCATATTTGTTGTCGTGGATAGATTCTCGAAAATGGCACACTTTATACCATGTAATAAAAGCGATGATGCTGTTAATGTTGCTGATTTGTTCTTTCGTGAAATTATTCGCTTGCATGGTGTGCCAAATACTATTGTTTCAGATCGTGATACTAAATTTCTTAGCCACTTTTGGAGATGTTTATGGGCTAAGTTGGGGACTAAACTGCTTTTTAGTACTACTTGTCACCCCCAAACTGATGGACAAACTGAAGTAGTCAATAGAACGTTGTCTACTATGCTTAGGGCTGTTTTGAAGAATAATAAGAAAATGTGGGAGGAATGCTTGCCTCATATTGAATTTGCTTATAATCGTTCATTGCATTCTACTACTAAGATGTGCCCTTTTGAAGTTGTGTATGGTTTCCTACCTCGTGCACCTATTGATTTGTTGCCTCTTCCATCTTCGGAGAAGGTTAATTTTGATGCTAAACAACGTACTGAATTGATTTTAAAAATGCATGAGTTAACTAAGGAAAAAATTGAGCGTATGAATGCTAAATATAAACTTGCTGGAGATAAGGGTAGAAAACATGTTGTGTTTGCACCTGGAGATCTTGTTTGGTTACATTTGCGTGAGGATAGATTTCCTGATTTGCGCAAATCAAAGCTAATGCCACGTGCTGATGGTCCCTTTAAGGTGTTAGAGAAAATAAATGATAATGCATATAAACTTGAGCTGCCTGCAGATTTTGGGGTTAGTCCCACTTTTAACATTGCAGATTTGAAGCCTTATTTGGGTGAGGAAGATGAACTTCCGTCGAGGACGACTTCATTTCAAGAAGGGGAGGATGATGAGGACATCAATACAATTGTTACACCCACAGCCCCTGCTGCTATACATACTGGACCAATTACTAGAGCTCGTGCACGCCAACTAAATTACCAGGTACTTTCGTTTCTTGGTAATGATTCTAATGTTCATGAGAATATGATGCTGCCTAAATTGGATACATTTGTTTTGCTTACAAATGAAGGGCCTAGCTTGGAGAAGGATGAACATTGGAGCAAGAACAAGCATGGGGATGATGGCATGCGCAAGGGGAACAAGAATGGAGTTACAAGTGATGATTTCAGGACTTTGAAGCCACCATAATGGGTGCATGAAGCCTTGGACGAAATATACAAGATGCCACTTCATAAATTTCGTCCCGAGGCTATTTTAGGTGCTGCGTCACCTTATTATTGGGCCAGGCCCATGTAATTTCGAAATACATAAGTATAGGCTATTTTTAGAGTCCGTATGTGTGGGGAAACAAGAGATAGGGTTGATTTCGAACTCCTCCACCAAGGGCCATGAAATTCCCCCCTCTTCCTCCATATATACAGCCCTTAGGGCATCGTTTAGACTTTGGGTTTTGTTTAGATTAAAAGTTCGCCATAGCTGCAACTTCGCGTACTTCGTTTGTGTTCAACGACCAGACAAAGGCGTCACAGAACCCCACCTTGATCAATAAAGCTTTCATCTTATATTCGCAATATCCAGATTGCAATCTTAGTTTCTTGCTTGTTCTTCGTTTGCTCGCAGGAAACAGACCCTCGTGGTCAGGTTGATCGTGCTCCGGCGTGGTCAATAACCTCTCGGAGTTGGTTTAGCGATTGCTAAGGCGCGACGTCCTCGCACGTTCGTAGTCGGATCGTCAAAGTCGACTTCCACCAAAGCGAAATCCACCATCTCATCGAAAGACGGGACACCTTTGCCTCTATCAATAACACTCTTCATGAATTAGTATCTCTTGAATATCACGGTTTAATCCTCCCCAAAATCTATCCATAAAATCATCTTCACTTTCTTCTAAAGAGGAATGCAACAAGGTAGTTTGTAAATCATCATAATATTTTGTTACAGTTTCACTACCTTGTTTTAAGTGTTGCAACTTCTTAATCATGTCACGAGTATAATAAGCAGGGACGAAAGTATGTCGCATGGCAAGTTTCAAATCATCCCAAGTAGTAGGTATATAATCAGGGTGTAACCGACAATATTCACTCCACCAAACCAAAGCATAACCAGTGAAAGAACCAACCGCAACCTTAACCTTTTTATGTTCATCGAAATTATGGGAAGCAAATATATTTTTTATGTCGAACTCCCATTAAATATATAAAGCAGGTTTAAAACGGCCATTAAATGGTGGTATAGATACATTAACCTGATCATGTGCATTTGGATGTTTGTGCACCTCTCGTGACGGTTGTGGTATTTGCAAAGGTGGTGGCACGTCTCCCGCGATCGACAAAGCCCATGAATTGACTCTGGATCCTGTCATGATTAGTAGAACAAGAAACAAAACCCAAAAATAATGTTCCTATAACTACTAGGATGTGGTGGTAAAACGCTCACAGTAAAGAAAATATCAATGTCTTACAAGTTCTTACCATGCAGCAGGCGGTGATCGGCAACCAGCGGTGTCAAGTAACTCCGAATATTGAGTAAAGCGATTGCCAGGGGAGCGTACGTATACACGGTGTAGAAATATGTGGAGCTGGGTTGGCTATATATGGTAGCAAAATATTAGCAATAATCAATTCAAAGATGCAATGTTGAATAAACGCTCAACGACGATACTGTGCTGGTCCTAGGCTAGACCGGACTAGAGACGCGAGCCTAGAACACTAATGAGGTCACGGTGTAGCACAACTAGCATCAATGAAGGATACTAAGTAGCTCTGATACCACTTGATAGAGGCAAAGGTGTCCCGTCTTTCGATGAGATGGTGGATTTCGCTTTGGTGGAAGTCGACTTTGACGATCCGACTACGAACGTGCGAGGACGTCGCGCCTTAGAAATCGCTAAACCAACTCCGACAGGTTATTGACCACGCCGGAGCACGATCAAACTGACCACGAGGGTCTGTTTCCTGCGAGCAAACGAAGAACAAGCAAGAAACTGAGATTGCAATCTGGATATTGCGAATATAAGATGAAAGCTTTATTGATCAAGGTGGGGTTCTGTGACGCCTTTGTCTGGTCGTTGAACACAAACGAAGTACGCGAAGTTGCAGCTATGGCGAACTTTTAATCTAAACAAAACCCAAAGTCTAAACGATGCCCTAAGGGCTGTATATATGGAGGAAGAGGGGGGGAATTTCGTGGCCCTTGGTGGAGGGGTCCGAAATCAACCCTATCTCTTGTTTCCCCACACATACGGACTCTAAAAATAGCCTATACTTATGTATTTCGAAATTACATGGGCCTGGCCCAATAATAAGGTGACGCAGCACCTAAAATAGCCTCGGGACGAAATTTATGAAGTGGCGTCTTGTATATTTCGTCCAAGGCTTGATGCACCCATTATGGTGGCTTCAAAGTCCTGAAATCATCACTTGTAACTCCGTTCTTGTTTCCCTTGCGCATGCCATCATCTCCATGCTTGTTCTTGCTCCAATGTTCATCCTTCTCCAAGCTAGGCCCTTCATTTGTAAGCAAAACAAATGTATCCAATTTAGGCAGCATCATATTCTCATGAACATTAGAATCATTACCAAGAAACGAAAGTACCTGGTAATTTAGTTGGCGTGCACGAGCTCTAGTAATTGGTCCAGTATGTATAGCAGCAGGGGTTGTGGGTGTAACAATTGTATTGATGTCCTCATCATATTGAATTTGCTTATAATCGTTCATTGCATTCTACTACTAAGATGTGCCCTTTTGAAGTTGTGTATGGTTTCCTACCTCGTGCACCTATTGATTTGTTGCCTCTTCCATCTTCGGAGAAGGTTAATTTTGATGCTAAACAACGTGCTGAATTGATTTTAAAAATGCATGAGTTAACTAAGGAAAACATTGAGCGCATGAATGCTAAATATAAACTTGCTGGAGATAAGGGTAGAAAACATGTTGTGTTTGCACCTGGAGATCTTGTTTGGTTACATTTGCGTAAGGATAGATTTCCTGATTTGCGCAAATCAAAGTTAATGCCACGTGCTGATGGTCCCTTTAAGGTGTTAGAGAAAATAAATGATAATGCATATAAACTTGAGCTGCCTGCAGATTTTGGGGTTAGTCCCACTTTTAACATTGCAGATTTGAAGCCTTATTTGGGTGAGGAAGATGAACTTCCGTCGAGGGCGACTTCATTTCAAGAAGGGGAGGATGATGAGGACATCAATACAATTGTTACACCCACATCCCCTGCTGCTATACATACTGGACCAATTACTAGAGCTCGTGCACGCCAACTAAATTACCAGGTACTTTCGTTTCTTGGTAATGATTCTAATGTTCATGAGAATATGATGCTGCCTAAATTGGATACATTTGTTTTGCTTACAAATGAAGGGCCTAGCTTGGAGAAGGATGAACATTGGAGCAAGAACAAGCATGGAGATGATGGCATGCGCAAGGGGAACAAGAACGGAGTTACAAGTGATGATTTCAGGACTTTGAAGCCACCATAATGGGTGCATGAAGCCTTGGACGAAATATACAAGATGCCACTTCATAAATTTCGTCCCGAGGCTATTTTAGGTGCTGCGTCACCTTATTATTGGGCCAGGTCCATGTAATTTCGAAATACATAAGTATAGGCTATTTTTAGAGTCCGTATGTGTGGGGAAACAAGATATAGGGTTGATTTTGGACGCCTCCACCAAGGGCCACGAAATTCCCCCCTCTTCCTCCATATATACAGCCCTTAGGGCATCGTTTAGACTTTGGGTTTTGTTTAGATTAAAAGTTCGCCATAGCTGCAACTTCGCGTACTTCGTTTGTGTTCAACGACCAGACAAAGGCGTCACAGAACCCCACCTTGATCAATAAAGCTTTCATCTTATATTCGCAATATCCAGATTGCAATCTTAGTTTCTTGCTTGTTCTTCGTTTGCTCGCAGGAAACAGACCCTCGTGGTCAGGTTGATCGTGCTCCGGCGTGCTCAATAACCTCTCGGAGTTGGTTTAGCGATTGCTAAGGCGCGATATCCTCGCACGTTCGTAGTCGGATCGTCAAAGTCGACTTCCACCAAAGCGAAATCCACCATCTCATCGAAAGACGGGACACCTCCGCCTCTATCAACGGTTGTAGGCGAACTCGGCGATTGGTAGGCACTCCTCCCACTCCTTGATGTTCTTCTTGATCAAGACTCATAGGAGAGTGGAGAGTGTATGGTTCGTCACCTCCTTTTGGCCGTCGGTTTGAGGGTGGTACGCCGTGGAGAAGAGTAACTTGATGCCGAGCTTGGCGCATAAGGTCTTCCAAATGTAACTCAAGAACTTGACGTCGCGGTCCAAGACGATTGTACTTGGCATTCCATGAAGATGCAATATTTCCCTATAAACAAATTTGCAACATGTGAAGTGATAGAGGCGAGGGTGTCCCGATCTTTCGATGAGATGATAACTATCGATTTGGTGAAGACGACTTTGACGATCCGACTATAAACGTGCACGACGTTGCGCCTTAGCAATCGCTAAACCAATCTCCTGAGGTTACTGACGATGCCGGAAGCACGGTCAGCCTGACCACGAAGGTCTATTCCTGCAAACAATCGAAGAACGAGCAAGAATATGATAAAGCAATCTGAATATTGAAAATATATATGAGGTATTGATAATAGTGGGGATCCGTAAGCGGTCTTGGTCTGGTCGTTGGACACAAACGAAGTACACGAAGTTGCAATGGCTAACTTTTAACTAAACAAATCCCAAGGAAAAGCTACTAGATGGATCTACTTATATAGGAGCAAGGGGTGGCGGCCAAGGAGGTGGGAGGACGTCCCTAGGCAGCCTAAAACTAAATCTAGGTCGTACAAGGCTCATGGGCCCAAGTGGAGGTGATGTAACACCTTTGGACTTGTAGTTTGACTCGGATTCTGCTGCAGCATCAGATTGTTTCGTCCACAACTCAACGCTCCGGACGAATTTGAAGGTGATTCCACTTGGGTTGGAAAGTGCACGAAATCTAGTTTCCAAAAAAAAAGAATCACCCAATTCGGAGTCCGTATGAAAAACTTGTGTGTGTTTTGAGTCAGGTATGTCTGTGCAGTCCGAATCTGAATCTAGAACGTGAGAGACTTGGACTCTATCTTCTCTTGGGCCAAAAGTGACATGAGAGAACTTTTTGGACAGCAAATAAACATCTCTTTCTTCCTTATCTTCATATGTGGATTGTACAAATGTCCCATACACCTGCAATTAGACAAAACACAAAAGTGTGTGAAGTATTTTTGTTCTGGATAACATAAATAGATTATTGAATAGTTTGCACTAGAAATCACCTGATAAATATGCATATATGCAATATTTTTGGTCATATCCAAGGTAGTCATGTCCTCATCATCCTCCCCTTCTTGAAAATAAAGCCGTCCTCGGCGTTGCTTAATCTGAAATGTGGCTAACAAAAGAGACAAGGTGTACATGTTGTATATGTATATGTCATCCATTTTTACTTCCCTTGATTTTTGCATATATGACACATGAATAGATGAGTAACTTGCATAGTTCATAAAATCTAAAGCCAAAAAATTAGCACAAGAAGTAGAAGGCATGAAAATATTGCAACTCAGTTTGCACATATAAGTGAAGCTCTTATTCATTTCAAAAGATTGACAATGTTCATCATTAAACCATCCCAACATTGGTGAATAAACCTTACTTGCATCAAATTTACATGCTACAACATGCTCAAATAAGCAAACATGCAATAAGTCATTCAACACAGAATCATCACCAAGATTAGAGGTCATATCAAAATGATTAAACATTGGTTCTTTTGCATCAATAGTTAATTCAATGGGTGCACTCAAAATTGTTGGTATTTCAGTTGTTTGATCACATGGCAAAGTCAAATTATCAACGTAGTCCTCTAAAATAGGTGGTGTGATCAAAGTAGTGGGTAGCTCATCAGATGGTGCATTCAAATTGACAAGGCATTCATCATTCTCATGTAGAGATGGAAGATCAGTACCTTTGTCATTACCTCTTATGATCAACTCAGATGATGTAGCCACTCTCGGGGGCGATGTGTCACATGGTGAAGGTGATGTAGTCCTGACAACAACGGATGTGGTTGTCATAGTATGCCTAGTAGTTGAAGGAACAATCATATCAACTCTTGGAATGTGCACCGTGCGCTTGTTCTCCTCGCGGCCAACACGTCGTTTTATTTCCTGTTCAGCTTTGCAAGCAAGATGAAACAAATGGTCCATAGGATAACACTCTTCATGAATTAGTATCTCTTGAATATCACGGTTTAATCCTTCCCAAAATCTATCCATAAAATCATCTTCACTTTCTTCTAAAGAGGAATGCAACAAGGTAGTTTGTAAATCATCATAATATTTTGTTACAGTTTCACTACCTTGTTTTAAGTGTTGCAACTTCTTAATCATGTCACGAGTATAATAAGCAGGGACGAAAGTATGTCGCATGGCAAGTTTCAAATCATCCCAAGTAGTAGGTATATAATCAGGGTGTAACCGACAATATTCACTCCACCAAACCAAAGCATAACCAGTGAAAGAACCAACTGCAACCTTAACCTTTTTATGTTCATCGAAATTATGGGAAGCAAATATATTTTTTATGTCGAACTCCCATTCAATATATAAAGCAGGTTTAAAACGGCCATTAAATGGTGGTATAGATACATTAACCTGATCATGTGCATTTGGATGTTTGTGCACCTCTCGTGACGGTTGTGGTATTTGCAAAGGTGGTGGCACGTCTCCCGCGATTGACAAAGCCCATGAATTGACTCTGGATCCTGTCATGATTAGTAGAACAAGAAACAAAACCCAAAAATAATGTTCCTATAACTACTAGGATGTGGTGGTAAAACGCTCACAGTAAAGCAAATATCAATGTCTTACAAGTTCTTACCATGCAGCAGGCGGTGATCGGCCACCAGCGGTGTCAAGTAACTCTGATAGAGGCGAGGTGTCCCGTCTTTCGATGAGATGGTGGATTTCGCTTTGGTGGAAGTCGACTTTGACGATCCGACTACGAACGTGCGAGGACGTCGCGCCTTAGCAATCGCTAAACCAACTCCGAGAGGTTATTGACCACGCCGGAGCACGATCAACCTGACCACGAGGGTCTGTTTCCTGCGAGCAAACGAAGAACAAGCAAGAAACTAAGATTGCAATCTGGATATTGCGAATATAAGATGAAAGCTTTATTGATCAAGGTGGGGTTCTGTGACGCCTTTGTCTGGTCGTTGAACACAAACGAAGTACGCGAAGTTGCAGCTATGGCGAACTTTTAATCTAAACAAAACCCAAAGTCTAAACGATGCCCTAAGGGCTGTATATATGGAGGAAGAGGGGGGGAATTTCGTGGCCCTTGGTGGAGGAGTCCGAAATCAACCCTATCTCTTGTTTTCCCACACATACGGACTCTAAAAATAGCATATACTTATGTATTTCGAAATTACATGGGCCTGGCCCAATAATAAGGTGACGCAGCACCTAAAATAGCCTCGGGACGAAATTTATGAAGTGGCATCTTGTATATTTCGTCCAAGGCTTCATGCACCCATTATGGTGGCTTCAAAGTCCTGAAATCATCACTTGTAACTCCGTTCTTGTTCCCCTTGCGCATGCCATCATCTCCATGCTTGTTCTTGCTCCAATGTTCATCCTTCTCCAAGCTAGGCCCTTCATTTGTAAGCAAAACAAATGTATCCAATTTAGGCAGCATCATATTCTCATGAACATTAGAATCATTACCAAGAAACGAAAGTACCTGGTAATTTAGTTGGCGTGCACGAGCTCTAGTAATTGGTCCAGTATGTATAGCAGCAGGGGCTGTGGGTGTAACAATTGTATTGATGTCCTCATCACACACCATGCAAGCGAATAATTTCACGAAAGAACAAATCAGCAACATTAACAGCATCATCACTTTTATGACATGGTATAAAGTGTGCCATTTTCGAGAATCTATCCACGACAACAAATATGCTATCCCTCCCCTTCTTTGTTCGAGGTAAACCTAAAACAAAGTCCATAGATATATCCTCCCAAGGAACACTAGGTACAGGCAAAGGCATATATAAACCATGAGGATTGAGTCGTGACTTAGCTTTTTGACATGTAGTGCAGCGAGCAATAAAACGCTCAACATCCCGTCTCATCTTTGGCCAAAAGAAATGTGTAGCAAGTACGTCCTCCGTCTTCTTCACGCCAAAGTGTCCCATTAATCCTCCTCCATGCGCCTCCTGCAACAACAAAAGACGAACGGAGCTAGCTGGAATGCATAGCTTGTTAGCACGAAACACAAATCCATCGTTAACAACAAACTTGTTCCACATTCTTCCTTCTTTACAATTCTGCATTACATCTTTAAAATCAGCATCATGCACATATTGATCTTTGATGGTCTCCAAACCAAATATTTTGAAGTCAAGTTGTGAAAGCATAGTATAGCGACGAGACAATGCATCAGCAATAACATTTTCTTTTCCCTTCTAGTGTTTAATGACATAAGGGAAAGTCTCAATGAATTCAACCCATTTAGCATGTCTACGATTCAGTTTAGCTTGACTTTTAATATGTTTCAAAGATTCATGATCAGATTGTATAACAAATTCTTTGGGCCATAAATAATGTTGCCATGTTTCTAAAGTCCAAACAGGAGCATATAATTCTTTATCATAAGTAGAATAATTCAGACTAGGCCCACTCAATTTTTCAGAAAAGTATGCAACAGGTTTGCCATCTTGTAATAACACACCTCCTAATCCAATTCCACTAGCATCACATTCAAGCTCAAAAGTCTTACTAAAATCAGGAAGTTGGAGTAAAGGAGCATGTGTCAACTTGATAGAGGCAAAGGTGTCCCGTCTTTCGATGAGATGGTGGATTTCGCTTTGGTGGAAGTCGACTTTGACGATCCGACTACGAACGTGCGAGGACGTCGCGCCTTAGCAATCGCTAAACCAACTCCGAGAGGTTATTGACCACGCCGGAGCACGATCAACCTGACCACGAGGGTCTGTTTCCTGCGAGCAAACAAAGAACAAGCAAGAAACTAAGATTGCAATCTGGATATTGCGAATATAAGATGAAAGCTTTATTGATCAAGGTGGGGTTCTGTGACGCCTTTGTCTGGTCGTTGAACACAAACGAAGTACGCGAAGTTGCAGCTATGGCGAACTTTTAATCTAAACAAAACCCAAGGAAAAGCTACTAGATGGATCTACTTATATAGGAGCAAGGGGTGGCGGCCAAGGAGGTGGGAGGACGTCCCAAGGCAGCCTAAAACTAAATCTAGGTCGTACAAGGCCAATGGGCCCAAGTGGAGGTGATGTATCACCTTTGGACTTGTAGTTTGACTCGGATTCTGCTGCAGCATCAGATTGTTTCGTCCACAACTCAACGCTCCGGACGAATTTGAAGGTGATTCCAATTGGGTTGGAAAGTGCACGAAATCTAGTTTCCAACAAAAAAAAGAATCACCCAATTCGGAGTCCGTATGAAAAACTTGTGTGCGTTTTGAGTCAGGTGTGTCTGTGCAGTCCGAATCTGAATCCAGAACGTGAGAGACTTGGACTCTATCTTCTCTTGGGCCAAAAGTGACGTGAGAGAACTTTTTGGACAGCAAATAAACATCTCTTTCTTCCTTATCTTCATATGTGGATTGTACAAATGTCCCATACACCTGCAATTAGACAAAACACAAAAGTGTGTGAAGTATTTTTTGTTCTGGATAACATAAATAGATTATTGAATAGTTTGCACTAGAAATCACCTGACAAATATGCATATATGCAATATTTTTGGTCATATCCAAGGTAGTCATGTCCTCATCATCCTCCCCTTCTTGAAAATAAAGCCGTCCTCGGCGTTGCTTAATCTGAAATGTGGCTAACAAAAGAGACAAGGTGTACATGTTGTATATGTATATGTCATCCATTTTTACTTCCCTTGATTTTTGCATATATGACACATGAATAGATGAGTAACTTGCATATTTCATAAAATCTAAAGCCAAAAAATTAGCACAAGAAGTAGAAGGCATGAAAATATTGCAACTCAGTTTGCACATATAAGTGAAGCTCTTATTCATTTCAAAAGATTGACAATGTTCATCATTAAACCATCCCAACATTGGTGAATAAACCTTACTTGCATCAAATTTACATGCTACAACATGCTTAAATAAGCAAACATGCAATAAGTCATTCAACACAGAATCATCACCAAGATTAGAGGTCATATCAAAATGATTAAACATTGGTTCTTTTGCATCAATAGTTAATTCAATGGGTGCACTCGAAATTGTTGGTATTTCAGTTGTTTGATCACATGGCAAAGTCAAATTATCAACGTAGTCCTCTAAAATAGGTGGTGTGATCAAAGTAGTGGGTAGCTCATCAGATGGTGCATTCAAATTGACAAGGCATTCATCATTCTCATGTAGAGATGGAAGATCAGTACCTTTGTCATTACCTCTTATGATCAACTCAGATGATGTAGCCACTCTCGGGGGCGATGTGTCACATGGTGGAGGTGATGTAGTCCTGACAACAACGGATGTGGTTGTCATAGTATGCCTAGTAGTTGAAGGAACAATCATATCAACTCTTGGAATGTGCACTGTGCGCTTGTTCTCCTCGTGGCCAACACGTCGTTTTATTTCCTGTTCAGCTTTGCAAGCAAGATGAAACAAATGGTCCATAGGATAACACTCTTCATGAATTAGTATCTCTTGAATATCACGGCTTAATCCTTCCCAAAATCTATCCATAAAATCATCTTCACTTTCTTCTAAAGAGGAATGCAACAAGGTAGTTTGTAAATCATCATAATATTTTGTTTCAGTTTCACTACCTTGTTTTAAGTGTTGCAACTTCTTAATCATGTCACGAGTATAATAAGCAGGGACGAAAGTATGTCGCATGGCAAGTTTCAAATCATCCCAAGTAGTAGGTATATAATCAGGGTGTAACCGACAATATTCACTCCACCAAACCAAAGCATAACCAGTGAAAGAACCAACCGCAACCTTAACCTTTTTATGTTCATCGAAATTATGGGAAGCAAATATATTTTTTATGTCGAACTCCCATTCAATATATAAAGCAGGTTTAAAACGGCCATTAAATGGTGGTATAGATACATTAACCTGATCATGTGCATTTGGATGTTTGTGCACCTGATAGAGGCGAGGGTGTCCCGATCTTTCGATGCGATGATAACTATCGATTTGGTGGAGACGACTTTGACGATCCGACTACAAACGTGCACGACCTTGCGCCTTAGCAATCGCTAAACCAATCTCCTGAGGTTACTGACGATGCCGGAAGCACGGTCAGCCTGACCACGAAGGTCTATTCCCGCAAGCAATCGAAGAACGAGCAAGAATATGATAAAGCAATCTGAATATTGCAAATATATATGAGGTATTGATAATGGTGGGGATCCGGAAGCGGTCTTGGTCTGGTCGTTGGACACAAACGAAGTACACAAGTTGCAATGGCTAACTTTTAACTAAACAAATCCCAAGAAAAAACTACTAGATGGATCTACTTATATAGGAGCAAGGGGTGGCGGCCAAGGAGGCGGGAGGACGTCCCAAGGCAGCCTAAAACTAAATCTAGGTCGTACAAGGCCAATGGGCCCAAGTGGAGGTGATGTAACACCTTTGGACTTGTAGTTTGACTCGGATTCTGCTGCAGCATCAGATTGTTTCGTCCACAACTCAACGCTCTGGATGAATTTGAAGGTGATTCCAATTGGGTTGGAAAGTGCACGAAATCTAGTTTCCAACAAAAAACGAATCACCCAATTCGGAGTCCATATGAAAAACTTGTGTGCGTTTGGAGTCAGGTGTGTCTGTGCAGTCCGAATCTGAATCCAGAACGTGAGAGACTTGGACTCTATCTTCTCTTGGGCCAAAAGTGACGTGAGAGAACTTTTTGGACAGCAAATAAACATCTCTTTCTTCCTTATCTTCATATGTGGATTGTACAAATATCCCATACACCTGCAATTAGACAAAACACAAAAGTGTGTGAAGTATTTTTGTTCTGGATAACATAAATAGATTATTGAATAGTTTGCACTAGAAATCACCTGACAAATATGCATATATGCAATATTTTTGGTCATATCCAAGGTAGTCATGTCCTCATCATCCTCCCCTTCTTGAAAATAAAGCCGTCCTCGGCGTTGCTTAATCTGAAATGTGGCTAACAAAAGAGACAAGGTGTACATGTTGTATATGTATATGTCATCCATTTTTACTTCCCTTGATTTTTGCATATATGACACATGAATAGATGAGTAACTTGCATAGTTCATAAAATCTAAAGCCGAAAAATTAGCACAAGAAGTAGAAGGCATGAAAATATTGCAACTCAGTTTGCACATATAAGTGAAGCTCTTATTCATTTCAAAAGATTGACAATGTTCATCATTAAACCATCCCAACATTGGTGAATAAACCTTACTTTCATCAAATTTACATGCTACAACATGCTTAAATAAGCAAACATGCAATAAGTCATTCAACACAGAATCATCACCAAGATTAGAGGTCATATCAAAATGATTAAACATTGGTTCTTTTGCATCAATAGTTAATTCAATGGGTGCACTCGAAATTGTTGGTATTTCAGTTGTTTGATCACATGGCAAAGTCAAATTATCAACGTAGTCCTCTAAAATAGGTGGTGTGATCAAAGTAGTGGGTAGCTCATCAGATGGTGCATTCAAATTGACAAGGCATTCATCATTCTCATGTAGAGATGGAAGATCAGTACCTTTGTCATTACCTCTTATGATCAACTCAGATGATGTAGCCACTCTCGGGGGCGATGTGTCACATGGTGGAGGTGATGTAGTCCTGACAACAACGGATGTGGTTGTCATAGTATGCCTAGTAGTTGAAGGAACAATCATATCAACTCTTGGAATGTGCACCGTGCGCTTGTTCTCCTCGTGGCCAACACGTCGTTTTATTTCCTGTTCAGCTTTGCAAGCAAGATGAAACAAATGGTCCATAGGATAACACTCTTCATGAATTAGTATCTCTTGAATATCACGATTTAATCCTCCCCAAAATCTATCCATAAAATCATCTTTACTTTCTTCTAAAGAGGAATGCAACAAGGTAGTTTGTAAATCATCATAATATTTTGTTACAGTTTCACTACCTTGTTTTAAGTGTTGCAACTTCTTAATCATGTCACGAGTATAATAAGCAGGGACGAAAGTATGTCGCATGGCAAGTTTCAAATCATCCCAAGTAGTAGGTATATAATCAGGGTGTAACCGACAATATTCACTCCACCAAACCAAAGCATAACCAGTGAAAGAACCAACCGCAACCTTAACCTTTTTATGTTCATTGAAATTATGGGAAGCAAATATATTTTTTATGTCGAACTCCCATTCAATATATAAAGTAGGTTTAAAACGGCCATTAAATGGTGGTATAGATACATTAACCTGATCATGTGCATTTGGATGTTTGTGCACCTCTCGTGACGGTTGTGGTATTTGCAAAGGTGGTGGCACGTCTCCCGCGATCGACAAAGCCCATGAATTGACTCTGGATCCTGTCATGATTAGTAGAACAAGAAACAAAACCCAAAAATAATGTTCCTATAACTACTAGGATGTGGTGGTAAAACGCTCACAGTAAAGCAAATATCAATGTCTTACAAGTTCTTACCATGCAGCAGGCGGTGATCGGCAACCAGCGGTGTCAAGTAACTCCCAATATTGAGTAAAGCAATTGCCAGGGGAGCGTACGTATACACGGTGTAGAAATATGTGGAGCTGGGTTGGCTATATATGGTAGCAAAAGATTAGCAATAATCAATTCAAAGATGCAATGTTGAATAAACGCTCAACGACGGTACCGTGCTGGTCCTAGGCTAGACCGGACTAGAGACGCGAGCCTAGAACACTAATGAGGTCACGGCGTAGCAAAACTAGCATCAATGAAGGATACTAAGTAGCTCTTGACAGCAAGATATAAGTGAAGATCACAACGGCAGTGAAGATAATGATGAAAAACAACTGCCAAGCAGGATATACAACAACTCTCTCTCCAACTTTCCTCTTGAAAAGTTTGAGACAATTTTCTGATAAATTCTTTCAAAGAATGCTACTAACTCAAGCTTTCCAATGCAAAAAGAATCACTCAATTCCGAGTTGATATGAGGAGTTAAAGAATTCTAAAACTGGCCTGAAAAATTGGAACAAGTTGTGTTCACGAATTCGGAGGGCAAAAAGACCTATTTAGAAGCCGATTTTGAGGTGTCAAATATTGAACTAGCTTCTGCAACTATTTAGATGCGGCTCGTTGCTAGCTTCAATTTGAGTACTCACGGAGCCAAAACGGACTTCGTATGAGGAAGATACACCTGTTTTACTGAACAGTGCGCAAAACAGATTACAATCCGAATTCAGGTACGAGATTGATTCTAGATATATCCAATTTTTTTTTCTTCTCTCTTTTTTTTCTCACGCTTTTTTTTTCTTTTTCTTCTCTCTCTTTTTCTTTTTTTTCTTTCCTTTTTTCTCTTTTTTTTTCTCTATCTTTTTTTTTCTTTCCAAGACAAACTAGATAAGATACAGATTGGATCAGGCGAAGATGTGAATGACCTCAACTAGGATTATGACAATGAACAGTGCGTAGCACATGGTGGAAATTAATAGACGGGATGGTGGACAGCGGAAGGGATAATGATGCAGTGGCGGCGTGACTAATGTGAAAAGAACTCGAAACTCTAAACGAACTAGACACTAAGACCAGCAACTCGACACGACGATGCAACCGATAATTCAACTATGCAAGCAATGAAAAGAAAATTGCAAAGGCTCAGACTGGCTTGGACCAAGGATGAATAAATGTAACTCTTTTTTGTGGCTTTTTCTTGGACAATAGGTAAGAAAATAAATCTAATCTAGGAAAACTGGAAATTCTCACCGAGCAACCTGAAAACTGATACCACTTGATAGAGGCGAGGGTGTCCCGATCTTTCGATGAGATGATAACTATCGATTTGGTGGAGACGACTTTGACGATCCGACTACAAACGTGCACGACCTTGCGCCTTAGCAATCGCTAAACCAATCTCCTGAGGTTACTGACGATGCCGGAAGCACGGTCAGCCTGACCACGAAGGTCTATTCCTGCAAGCAATCGAAGAACGAGCAAGAATATGATAAAGCAATCTGAATATTGCAAATATATATGAGGTATTGATAATGGTGGGGATCCGGAAGCGGTCTTGGTCTGGTCGTTGGACACAAACGAAGTACACGAAGTTGCAATGGCTAACTTTTAACTAAACAAATCCCAAGGAAAAACTACTAGATGGATCTACTTATATAGGAGCAAGGGGTGGCGGCCAAGGAGGCGGGAGGACGTCCCAAGGCAGCCTAAAACTAAATCTAGGTCGTACAAGGCCAATGGGCCCAAGTGGAGGTGATGTAACACCTTTGGACTTGTAGTTTGACTCAGATTCTGCTGCAGCATCAGATTGTTTCGTCCACAACTCAACGCTCTGGATGAATTTGAAGGTGATTCCAATTGGGTTGGAAAGTGCACGAAATCTAGTTTCCAACAAAAAACGAATCACCCAATTCGGAGTCCATATGAAAAACTTGTGTGCGTTTTGAGTCAGGTGTGTCTGTGCAGTCCGAATCTGAATCTAGAACGTGAGAGACTTGGACTCTATCTTCTCTTGGGCCAAAAGTGACGTGAGAGAACTTTTTGGACAGCAAATAAACATCTCTTTCTTCCTTATCTTCATATGTGGATTGTACAAATATCCCATACACCTGCAATTAGACAAAACACAAAAGTGTGTGAAGTATTTTTGTTCTGGATAACATAAATAGATTATTGAATAGTTTGCACTAGAAATCACCTGACAAATATGCATATATGCAATATTTTTGGTCATATCCAAGGTAGTCATGTCCTCATCAGCACCTCTCGTGACGGTTGTGGTATTTGCAAAGGTGGTGGCACGTCTCCCGCGATCGACAAAGCCCATGAATTGACTCTGGATCCTGTCATGATTAGTAGAACAAGAAACAAACCCAAAAATAATGTTCCTGTAACTACTAGGATGTGGTGGTAAAACGCTCACAGTAAAGCAAATATCAATGTCTTACAAGTTCTTACCATGCAGCAGGCGGTGATCGACAACTAGCGGTGTCAAGTAACTCCGAATATTGAGTAAAGCGATTGCCAGGGAAGCGTACGTATACACGGTGTAGAAATATGTGGAGCTGGGTTGGCTATATATGGTAGCAAAAGATTAGCAATAATCAATTCAAAGATGCAATGTTGAATAAACGCTCAACGACGGTACTGAGCTGGTCCTAGGCTAGATCGGACTAGAGACGCGAGCCTAGAACACTAATGAGGTCACGTCGTAGCACAACTAGCATCAATGAAGGATACTAAGTAGCTCTGGACAGCAAGATATAAGTGAAGATCACAACGGCAGTAAAGATAATGAGGTGAAACAACAGCCAAGCAGGATATATCAACAACTTTGTCTCCAACTTTCCTCTGAAAAAGTGTGTGCCGATTTTTTTGTTTTTTTTTCTTCTCTTTTTTTTTCCTCACACTTTTTTTTCTTTCTCTCCTTTTTTTCTCTCTGACTTTTTTTTCTCCTTTTTTTCTCGTTTTTTTCTCTCTTTTTTTCTCCCTCTTTCCAAAACAAACTAGATAAGATGCAGATTGGATCAAGTGATGATGTGAACGATCTCAACTATCATTATGACAATGAATGGTGGGTAGCACGTGGTGGAAATTTGATAGAGGCGGGGGTGTCCCGATCTTTCGATGAGATGGTAACTATCGATTTGGTGGAGACGACTTTGACGATCCGACTACAAACGTGCACGATGTTGCGCCTTAGCAATCGCTAAACCAATCTCCAGAGGTTATTGACCACGCCGGTGCACGATCAACCTGACCACGAAGGTCTATTCCTGCAAGCAATCGAAGAACGAGCAAGAATATGATAAAAGCAATCTGAATATTGCAAATATGTATGAAGTATTGATAAAGGTGGGGATCCGGAAGCGGTCTTGGTCTGGTCGTTGGACACAAACGAAGTACACGAAGTTGCAATGGCTAACTTTTAACTAAACAAATCCCAAGGAAAAAGCTACTAGATGGATCTACTTATATAGGAGCAAGGGGTGGCGGCCAAGGAGGTGGGAGGACGTCCCAAGGCAGCCTAAAACTAACCCTAGGTCGTACAAGGCTCATGGGCCCAAGTGGAGGTGATGTAACACCTTTGGACTTGTAGTTTGACTCGGATTCTGCTGCAGCATCAGATTGTTTCGTCCACAACTCAACGCTCCGGACGAATTTGAAGGTGATTCCAATTGGGTTGGAAAGTGCACGAAATCTAGTTTCCAACAAAAAAAGAATCACCCAATTCGGAGTCCGTATGAAAAACTTGTGTGCGTTTTGAGTCAGGTGTGTCTGTGCAGTCCGAATCTGAATCCAGAACGTGAGAGACTTGGACTCTATCTTCTCTTGGGCCAAAAGTGACGTGAGAGAACTTTTTGGACAGCAAATAAACATCTCTTTCTTCCTTATCTTCATATGTGGATTGTACAACTGTCCCATACACCTGCAATTAGACAAAACGCAAAAGTGTGTGAAGTATTTTTGTTCTGGATAACATAAATAGATTATTGAATAGTTTGCACTAGAAATCACCTGACAAATATGCATATATGCAATATTTTTGGTCATATCCAATGTAGTCATGTCCTCATCATCCTCCCCTTCTTGTAAATAAAGCCGTCCTCGGCGTTGCTTAATCTGAAATGTGGCTAACAAAAGAGACAAGGTGTACATGTTGTATATGTATATGTCATCCATTTTTACTTCCCTTGATTTTTGCATATATGACACATGAATAGATGAGTAACTTGCATAGTTCATAAAATCTAAAGCCAAAAAATTAGCACAAGAAGTAGAAGGCATGAAAATATTGCAACTCAGTTTGCACATATAAGTGAAGCTCTTATTCATTTCAAAAGATTGACAATGTTCATCATTAAACCATCCCAACATTGGTGAATAAACCTTACTTGCATCAAATTTACATGCTACAACATGCTTAAATAAGCAAACATGCAATAAGTCATTTAACACAGAATCATCACCAAGATTAGAGGTCATATCAAAATGATTAAACATTGGTTCTTTTGCATCAATAGTTAATTCAATGGATGCACTCAAAATTGTTGGTATTTCAGTTGTTTGATCACATGACAAAGTCAAATTATCAACATAGTCCTCTAAAATAGGTGGTGTGATCAAAGTAGTGGGTAGCTCATCAGATGGTGCATTCAAATTGACAAGGCATTCATCATTCTCATGTAGAGATGGAAGATCAGTACCTTTGTCATTACCTCTTATGATCAACTCAGATGATGTAGCCACTCTCGGGGGCGATGTGTCACATGGTGGAGGTGATGTAGTCCTGACAACAACGGATGTGGTTGTCACAGTATGCCTAGTAGTTGAAGGAACAATCATATCAACTCTTGGAATGTGCACCGTGCGCTTGTTCTCCTCGTGGCCAACACGTCGTTTTATTTTCTGTTCAGCTTTGCAAGCAAGATGAAACAAATGGTCCATAGGATAACACTCTTCATGAATTAGTATCTCTTGAATATCACGGTTTAATCCTCCCCAAAATCTATCCATAAAATCATCTTCACTTTCTTCTAAAGAGGAATGCAACAAGGTAGTTTGTAAATCATCATAATATTTTATTACAGTTTCACTACCTTGTTTTAAGTGTTGCAACTTCTTAATCATGTCACGAGTATAATAAGCAGGGACGAAAGTATGTCGCATGGCAAGTTTCAAATCATCCCAAGTAGTAGGTATATAATCAGGGTGTAACCGACAATATTCACTCCACCAAACCAAAGCATAACCAGTGAAAGAACCAACCGCAACCTTAACCTTTTTATGTTCATCGAAATTATGGGAAGCAAATATATTTTTTATGTCGAACTCCCATTCAATATATAAAGCAGGTTTAAAACGGCCATTAAATGGTGGTATAGATACATTAACCTGATCATGTGCATTTGGATGTTTGTGCACCTCTCGTGACGGTTGTGGTATTTGCAAAGGTGGTGGCACGTCTCCCGCGATCGACAAAGCCCATGAATTAACTCTGGATCCTGTCATGATTAGTAGCTCTGATACCACTTGATAGAAGCGAGGGTCCCGATCTTTCGATGAGATGATAACTATCGATTTGGTGGAGATGACTTTGACAATCCGACTACAAACGTGCACGACGTTGCGCCTTAGCAATCGCTAAACCAATCTCCTGAGGTTACTGACGACGCCGGAAGCACGGTCAGCCTGACCACGAAGGTCTATTCCTGCAAGCAATCGAAGAACGAGCAAGAATATGATAAAGCAATCTGAATATTGCAAATATATATGAGGTATTGATAATGGTGGGGATCCGGAAGCGGTCTTGGTCTGGTCGTTGGACACAAACGAAGTACACGAAGTTGCAATGGCTAACTTTTAACTAAACAAATCCCAAGGAAAAGCTACTAGATGGATCTACTTATATAGGAGCAAGGGGTGGCGGCCAAGGAGGTGGGAGGACGTCCCAAGGCAGCCTAAAACTAAATCTAGGTTGTACAAGGCCAATGGGCCCAAGTGGAGGTGATGTAACACCTTTGGACTTGTAGTTTGACTCGGATTCTGCTGCAGCATCAGATTGTTTCGTCCACAACTCAACGCTCCGGACGAATTTGAAGGTGATTCCAATTGGGTTGGAAAGTGCACGAAATCTAGTTTCCAACAAAAAAAGAATCACCCAATTCGGAGTCCGTATGAAAAACTTGTGTGCGTTTTGAGTCAGATATGTCTGTGCAGTCCGAATCTGAATCCAGAACGTGAGAGACTTGGACTCTATCTTCTCTTGGGCCAAAAGTGACGTGAGAGAACTTTTTGGACAGCAAATAAACATCTCTTTCTTACTTATCTTCATATGTGGATTGTACAAATGTCCCATACACCTGCAATTAGACAAAACACAAAAGTGTGTGAAGTATTTTTGTTCTGGATAACATAAATAGATTATTGAATAGTTTGCACTAGAAATCACCTGACAAATATGCATATATGCAATATTTTTGGTCATATCCAAGGTAGTCATGTCCTCATCATCCTCCCCTTCTTGAAAATAAAGCCGTCCTCGGCGTTGCTTAATCTGAAATGTGGCTAACAAAAGAGACAAGGTGTACATGTTGTATATGTATATGTCATCCATTTTTACTTCCCTTGATTTTTGCATATATGACACATGAATAGATGAGTAACTTGCATAGTTCATAAAATCTAAAGCCGAAAAATTAGCACAAGAAGTAGAAGGCATGAAAATATTGCAACTCAGTTTGCACATATAAGTGAAGCTCTTATTCATTTCAAAAGATTGACAATGTTCATCATTAAACCATCCCAACATTGGTGAATAAACCTTACTTTCATCAAATTTACATGCTACAACATGCTTAAATAAGCAAACATGCAATAAGTCATTCAACACAGAATCATCACCAAGATTAGAGGTCATATCAAAATGATTAAACATTGGTTCTTTTGCATCAATAGTTAATTCAATGGGTGCACTCGAAATTGTTGGTATTTCAGTTGTTTGATCACATGGCAAAGTCAAATTATCAACGTAGTCCTCTAAAATAGGTGGTGTGATCAAAGTAGTGGGTAGCTCATCAGATGGTGCATTCAAATTGACAAGGCATTCATCATTCTCATGTAGAGATGGAAGATCAGTACCTTTGTCATTACCTCTTATGATCAACTCAGATGATGTAGCCACTCTCGGGGGCGATGTGTCACATGGTGGAGGTGATGTAGTCCTGACAACAACGGATGTGGTTGTCATAGTATGCCTAGTAGTTGAAGGAACAATCATATCAACTCTTGGAATGTGTACCGTGCGCTTGTTCTCCTCGTGGCCAACACGTCGTTTTATTTCCTGTTCAGCTTTGCAAGCAAGATGAAACAAATGGTCCATAGGATAACACTCTTCATGAATTAGTATCTCTTGAATATCACGGTTTAATCCTCCCCAAAATCTATCCATAAAATCATCTTCACTTTCTTCTAAAGAGGAATGCAACAAGGTAGTTTGTAAATCATCATAATATTTTGTTACAGTTTCACTACCTTGTTTTAAGTGTTGCAACTTCTTAATCATGTCACGAGTATAATAAGCAGGGACGAAAGTATGTCGCATGGCAAGTTTCAAATCATCCCAAGTAGTAGGTATATAATCAGGGTGTAACCGACAATATTCACTCCACCAAACCAAAGCATAACCAGTGAAAGAACCAACCGCAACCTTAACCTTTTTATGTTCATCGAAATTATGGAAAGCAAATATATTTTTTTATGTCGAACTCCCATTCAATATATAAAGCAGGTTTAAAACGGCCATTAAATGGTGGTATAGATACATTAACCTGATCATGTGCACTTGGATGTTTGTGCACCTCTCGTGACGGTTGTGGTATTTGCAAAGGTGGTGGCACGTCCCCCGCGATCGACAAAGCCCATGAATTGACTCTGGATCCTGTCATGATTAGTAGAACAAGAAACAAAACCCAAAAATAATGTTCCTATAACTACTAGGATGTGGTGATAAAACGCTCACAGTAAAGCAAATATCAATGTCTTACAAGTTCTTACCATGCAGCAGGCGGTGATCGGCAACCAGCGGTGTCAAGTAACTCCGAATATTGAGTAAAGCGATTGCCAGGGGAGCGTACGTATACACGGTGTAGAAATATGTGGAGCTGGGTTGGCTATATATGGTAGCAAAAGATTAGCAATAATCAATTCAAAGATGCAATGTTGAATAAACGCTCAACGACGGTACTGTGCTGGTCCTAGGCTAGACCGTACTAGAGACGCGAGCCTAGAACACTAATGAGGTCACGGCGTAGCACAACTAGCATCAATGAATGATACTAAGTAGCTCTTGACAGCAAGATATAAGTGAAGATCACAACGGCAGTGAAGATAATGATGAAAAATAACTGCCAAGCAGGATATACAACAACTCTCTCTCCAACTTTCCTCTTGAAAAGTTTGAGACAATTTTCTGATAAATTCTTTCAAAGAATGCTACTAACTCAAGCTTTCCAATGCAAAAAGAATCACTCAATTCCGAGTTGATATGAATAGTCAAAGAATTCTAAAACTGGCCTGAAAAATTGGAACAACCTGTGTTCATGAACTTCGGAGGGCAAAAAGACCTATTTAGAAGCCGATTTTGAGGTGTCAAATATTGAACTAGCTTCTGCAACTATTTAGATGCGGCTCATCGCTAGCTTCAATTTGAGTACTCACGGAGCCAAAACGGACTTTGTATGAGGAAGATACACCTGTTTTACTGAACAGTGCGCAAAACAGATTCCAATCCGAATTCAGGTACGAGATTGATTCTAGATAGATCCAATTTTTTTTCTTCTCTTTTTTTTTCTCACGCTTTTTTTTTTCTTCTCCCTCTTTTTCTTTTTTTTTCTTTCCTTTTTTCTCTCTTTTTTTTCTTTATATTCCTTTTTCTCCCTCTTTCCAAGAAAAGTAGATAAGATGCAGATTCGATCAGGCGAAGATGTGAGTGACCTCAACTATGATTATGACAATAAACAGTGCGTAGCACGTGGTGGAAATTTGTGGATGGGATGGTGGACAGCGGATGGGATAATGATGCAGCGGCTGCGTGATTAATGTGAACAGAACTCGAAACTCTAAAGGAACTAGACACTAAGACCAGCAACTCAACATGGCGATGCAACTGATAATTCAATAATGCAAACAATGAAAAGAAAAATTGCAAAGGCTCAGACTGGCTTGGAGAAAGGATGAATAGATCTAACTTTTTTTTGTGGCTTTTTCTTGGACAATAGGTAAGAAAATAAATCTAATCTAGGAAAACTGGAAATTCTCACCGAGCAACCTGAAAACTGATACCACTTGATAGAGGCGGGGGTGTCCCGATCTTTCGATGAGATGGTAACTATCGATTTGGTGGAGACGACTTTGACGATCCGACTACAAACGTGCACGATGTTGCGCCTTAGCAATCGCTAAACCAATCTCCAGAGGTTATTGACCACGCCGGTGCACGATCAACCTGACCACGAAGGTCTATTCCTGCAAGCAATCGAAGAACGAGCAAGAATATGATAAAAGCAATCTGAATATTGCAAATATGTATGAAGTATTGATAAAGGTGGGGATCCGGAAGCGGTCTTGGTCTGGTCGTTGGACACAAACGAAGTACACGAAGTTGCAATGGCTAACTTTTAACTAAACAAATCCCAAGGAAAAAGCTACTAGATGGATCTACTTATATAGGAGCAAGGGGTGGCGGCCAAGGAGGTGGGAGGACGTCCCAAGGCAGCCTAAAACTAACCCTAGGTCGTACAAGGCTCATGGGCCCAAGTGGAGGTGATGTAACACCTTTGGACTTGTAGTTTGACTCGGATTCTGCTGCAGCATCAGATTGTTTCGTCCACAACTCAACGCTCCGGACGAATTTGAAGGTGATTCCAATTGGGTTGGAAAGTGCACGAAATCTAGTTTCCAACAAAAAAAGAATCACCCAATTCGGAGTCCGTATGAAAAACTTGTGTGCGTTTTGAGTCAGGTGTGTCTGTGCAGTCCGAATCTGAATCCAGAACGTGAGAGACTTGGACTCTATCTTCTCTTGGGCCAAAAGTGACGTGAGAGAACTTTTTGGACAGCAAATAAACATCTCTTTCTTCCTTATCTTCATATGTGGATTGTACAAATGTCCCATACACCTGCAATTAGACAAAACACAAAAGTGTGTGAAGTATTTCTGTTCTGGATAACATAAATAGATTATTGAATAGTTTGCACTAGAAATCACCTGACAAATATGCATATATGCAATATTTTTGGTCATATCCAAGGTAGTCATGTCCTCATCATCCTCCCCTTCTTGAAAATAAAGCCGTCCTCGGCGTTGCTTAATCTGAAATGTGGCTAACAAAAGAGACAAGGTGTACATGTTGTATATGTATATGTCATCCATTTTTACTTCCCTTGATTTTTGCATATATGACACATGAATAGATGAGTAACTTGCATAGTTCATAAAATCTAAAGCCAAAAAATTAGCACAAGAAGTAGAAGGCATGAAAATATTGCAACTCAGTTTGCACATATAAGTGAAGCTCTTATTTATTTCAAAAGATTGACAATGTTCATCATTAAACCATCCCAACATTGGTGAATAAACCTTACTTGCATCAATTTTACATGCTACAACATGCTTAAATAAGCAAACATGCAATAAGTCATTCAACACAGAATCATCACCAAGATTAGAGGTCATATCAAAATGATTATACATTGGTTCTTTTGCATCAATAGTTAATTCAATGGGTGCACTCAAAATTGTTGGTATTTCAGTTGTTTGATCACATGGCAAAGTCAAATTATCAACGTAGTCCTCTAAAATAGGTGGTGTGATCAAAGTAGTGGGTAGCTCATCAGATGGTGCATTCAAATTGACAAGGCATTCATCATTCTCATGTAGAGATGGAAGATCAGTACCTTTGTCATTACCTCTTATGATCAACTCAGATGATGTAGCCACTCTCGGGGGTGATGTGTCACATGGTGGAGGTGATGTAGTCCTGACAACAACGGATGTGGTTGTCATAGTATGCCTAGTAGTTGAAGGAACAATCATATCAACTCTTGGAATGTGCACCGTGCGCTTGTTCTCCTCGTGGCCAACACGTCGTTTTATTTCCTGTTCAGCTTTGCAAGCAAGATGAAACAAATGGTCCATAGGATAACACTCTTCATGAATTAGTATCTCTTGAATATCACGGTTTAATCCTCCCCAAAATCTATCCATAAAATCATCTTCACTTTCTTCTAAAGAGGAATGCAACAAGGTAGTTTGTAAATCATCATAATATTTTGTTACAGTTTCACTACCTTGTTTCTTGTTCTACTAATCATGACAGGATCCAGAGTCAATTCATGGGCTTTGTCGATCGCGGGAGACGTGCCACCACATTTGCAAATACCACAACCGTCACGAGAGGTGCACAAACATCCAAATGCACATGATCAGGTACAAAGGATGAATAGATCTAACTCTTTTTTGTGGATTTTTCTTGGACAATAGGTAAGAAAATAAATCTAATCTAGGAAAACTGGAAATTCTCACCGAGCAACCTGAAAACTGATACCACTTGATAGAGGCGGGGGTGTCCCGATCTTTCGATGAGATGATAACTATCGATTTGGTGGAGACGACTTTGACGATCCGACTACAAACGTGCACGACGTTGCGCCTTAGCAATCGCTAAACCAACTCCGAGAGGTTATTGACCACGCCGGAGCACAATCAACCTGACCACGAAGGTCTATTCCTGCAAGCAATCGAAGAACAAGCAAGAATATGATAAAAGCAATCTGAATATTGCGAGTATATATGAAGTATTGATAAAGGTGGGGATCCGTAAGCGGTCTTGGTCTGGTCGTTGGACACAAACGAAGTACACGAAGTTGCAATGGCTAACTTTTAACTAAACAAATCCCAAGGAAAAAGCTACTAGATGGATCTACTTATATAGGAGTAAGGGGTGGCGGCCAAGGAGGTGGGAGGACGTCCCAAGGCAGCCTAAAACTAAATCTAGGTCGTACAAGGCCAATGGGCCCAAGTGGAGGTGATGTAACACCTTTGGACTTGTAGTTTGACTCGGATTCTACTGCAGCATCAGATTGTTTCGTCCACAACTCAACGCTCCGGACGAATTTGAAGGTGATTCCAATTGGGTTGGAAAGTGCACGAAATCTAGTTTCCAACAAAAAAAGAATCACCCAATTCGGAGTCCGTATGAAAAACTTGTGTGCGTTTTGAGTCAGGTGTGTCTGTGCAGTCCGAATCTGAATCCAGAACGTGAGAGACTTGGACTCTATCTTCTCTTGGGCCAAAAGTGACGTGAGAGAACTTTTTGGACAGCAAATAAACATCTCTTTCTTCCTTATCTTCATATGTGGATTGTACAAATGTCCCATACACCTGCAATTAGACAAAACACAAAAGTGTGTGAAGTATTTTTGTTCTGGATAACATAAATAGATTATTGAATAGTTTGCACTAGAAATCACCTGACAAATATGCATATATGCAATATTTTTGGTCATATCCAAGGTAGTCATGTCCTCATCATCCTCCCCTTCTTGTAAATAAAGCCGTCCTCGGCGTTGCTTAATCTGAAATGTGGCTAACAAAAGAGACAAGGTGTACATGTTGTATATGTATATGTCATCCATTTTTACTTCCCTTGATTTTTGCATATATGACACATGAATAGATGAGTAACTTGCATAGTTCATAAAATCTAAAGCCAAAAAATTAGCACAAGAAGTAGAAGGCATGAAAATATTGCAACTCAGTTTGCACATATAAGTGAAGCTCTTATTCATTTCAAAAGATTGACAATGTTCATCATTAAACCATCCCAACATTGGTGAATAAACCTTACTTGCATCAAATTTACATGCTACAACATGCTTAAATAAGCAAACATGCAATAAGTCATTTAACACAGAATCATCACCAAGATTAGAGGTCATATCAAAATGAGTAAACATTGGTTCTTTTGCATCAATAGTTAATTCAATTGATGCACTCAAAATTGTTGGTATTTCAGTTGTTTGATCACATGGCAAAGTCAAATTATCAACATAGTCCTCTAAAATAGGTGGTGTGATCAAAGTAGTGGGTAGCTCATCAGATGGTGCATTCAAATTGACAAGGCATTCATCATTCTCATGTAGAGATGGAAGATCAGTACCTTTGTCATTACCTCTTATGATCAACTCAGATGATGTAGCCACTCTCGGGGGCGATGTGTCACATGGTGGAGGTGATGTAGTCCTGACAACAATGGATGTGGTTGTCACAGTATGCCTAGTAGTTGAAGGAACAATCATATCAACTCTTGGAATGTGCACCGTGCGCTTGTTCTCCTCGTGGCCAACACGTCGTTTTATTTCCTGTTCAGCTTTGCAAGCAAGATGAAACAAATGGTCCATAGGATAACACTCTTCATGAATTAGTATCTCTTGAATATCACGGTTTAATCCTCCCCAAAATCTATCCATAAAATCATCTTCACTTTCTTCTAAAGAGGAATGCAACAAGGTAGTTTGTAAATCATCATAATATTTTGTTACAGTTTCACTACCTTGTTTTAAGTGTTGCAACTTCTTAATCATGTCACGAGTATAATAAGCAGGGACGAAAGTATGTCGCATGGCAAGTTTCAAATCATCCCAAGTAGTAGGTATATAATCAGGGTGTAACCGACAATATTCACTCCACCAAACCAAAGCATAACCAGTGAGAGAACCAACCGCAACCTTAACCTTTTTATGTTCATCGAAATTATGGGAAGCAAATATATTTTTTATGTCGAACTCCCATTCAATATATAAAGCAGGTTTAAAACGGCCATTAAATGGTGGTATAGATACATTAACCTGATCATGTGCATTTGGATGTTTGTGCACCTCTCGTGACGGTTGTGGTATTTGCAAAGGTGGTGGCACGTCTCCCGCGATCGACAAAGCCCATGAATTGACTCTGGATCCTGTCATGATTAGTAGAACAAGAAACAAAACCCAAAAATAATGTTCCTATAACTACTAGGATGTGGTGGTAAAACGCTCATAGTAAAGCAAATATCAATGTCTTACAAGTTCTTACCATGCAGCAGGCGGTGATCGGCAACCAGCGGTGTCAAGTAACTCCGAATATTGAGTAAAGCGATTGCCAGGGGAGCGTACGTATACACGGTGTAGAAATATGTGGAGCTGGGTTGGCTATATATGGTAGCAAAAGATTAGCAATAATCAATTCAAAGATGCAATGTTGAATAAACGCTCAACGACGGTACTGTGCTGGTCCTAGGCTAGACCGGACTAGAGACGCGAGCCTAGAACACTAATGAGGTCACGGCGTAGCACAACTAGCATCAATGAAGGATACTAAGTAGCTCTTGACAGCAAGATATAAGTGAAGATCACAACGGCAGTGAAGATAATGATGAAAAACAACTGCCAAGCAGGATATACAACAACTCTCGAGTGTCCCGATAGAGGCGGGGGTGTCCCGATCTTTCGGTGAGATGATAACTATCGAGTTGGTGGAGACGACTTTGACGATCCGACTACAAACGTGCACGACGTTGCGCCTTAGCAATCGCTAAACCAATCTCCTGAGGTTACTGACGATGCCGGAAGCACGGTCAGCCTGACCACGAAGGTCTATTCCTGCAAGCAATCGAAGAACGAGCAAGAATATGATAAAGCAATCTGAATATTGCAAATATATATGAGGTATTGATAATGGTGGGGATGTGTAAGCGGTCTTGGTCTGGTCGTTGGACACAAACGAAGTACACGAAGTTGCAATGGCTAACTTTTAACTAAACAAATCCCAAGGAAAAGCTACTAGATGGATCTACTTATATAGGAGCAAGGGGTGGCGGCCAAGGAGGTGGGAGGACGTCCCAAGGCAGCCTAAAACTAAATCTAGGTCGTACAAGGCCAATGGGCCCAAGTGGAGGTGATGTAACACCTTTGGACTTGTAGTTTGACTCGGATTCTGCTACAGCATCAGATTGTTTCGTCCACAACTCAACGCGCGGACGAATTTGAAGGTGATTCCAATTGGGTTGGAAAGTGCACGAAATCTAGTTTCCAACAAAAAAAGAATCACCCAATTCGGAGTCCGTATGAAAAACTTGTGTGCGTTTTGAGTCAGGTGTGTCTGTGCAGTCCGAATCTGAATCCAGAACGTGAGAGACTTGGACTCTATCTTCTCTTGGGCCAAAAGTGACGTGAGAGAACTTTTTGGACAGCAAATAAACATCTCTTTCTTCCTTATCTTCATATGTGGATTGTACAAATGTCCCATACACCTGCAATTAGACAAAACACAAAAGTGTGTGAAGTATTTTTGTTCTGGATAACATAAATAGATTATTGAATAGTTTGCACTAGAAATCACCTGACAAATATGCATATATGCAATATTTTTGGTCATATCCAAGGTAGTCATGTCCTCATCACTCTAACACCTTAAAGGGACCATCAGCACGTGGCATTAACTTTGATTTGCGCAAATCCGGAAATCTATCCTTACGCAAATGTAACCAAACAAGATCTCCAGGTGCAAACACAACATGTTTTCTACCCTTATCTCCAGCAAGTTTATATTTAGCATTCATACGCTCAATGTTTTCCTTAGTTAACTCATGCATTTTTAAAATCAATTCAGCACGTTGTTTAGCATCAAAATTAACCTTCTCCGAAGATGGAAGAGGCAACAAATCAATAGGTGCACGAGGTAGGAAACCATACACAACTTCAAAAGGGCACATCTTAGTAGTAGAATGCAATGAACGATTATAAGCAAATTCAATATGAGGCAAGGATTCCTCCCACATTTTCTTATTATTCTTCAAAACAGCCCTAAGCATAGTAGACAACATTCTATTGACTACTTCAGTTTGTCCATCAGTTTGGGGGTGACAAGTAGTACTAAAAAGCAGTTTAGTCCCCAACTTAGCCCATAAACATCTCCAAAAGTGGCTAAGAAATTTAGTATCACGATCTGAAACAATAGTATTTGGCACACCATGCAAGCGAATAATTTCACGAAAGAACAAATCAGCAACATTAATAGCATCATCGCTTTTATGACATGGTATAAAGTGTGCCATTTTCGAGAATCTATCCACAACAACAAATATGCTATCCCTCCCCTTGTTTGTTCGAGGTAAACCTAAAACAAAGTCCATAGATATATCCTCCCAAGGAACACTAGGTACAGGTAACGGCATATATAAACCATGAGGATTGAGTCATGACTTAGCTTTTTGACATGTAGTGCAGCGAGCAATAAAACGCTCAACTTCCCGTCTCATCTTTGGCCAAAAGAAATGTGTAGCAAGTACGTCCTCCATCTTCTTCACACCAAAGTGTCCCATTAATCCTCCTCCATGCGCCTCCTGCAACAACAAAAGACGAACAGAGCTAGCTGGAATTGATAGAAGCAAAGGTGTCCCGTCTTTCGATAAGATGATGGATATCGCTTTGGTGGCAGTCGACTTTGACGATCCGACTACGAACGTGCGAGGACGTCGCGCCTTAGCAATCGCTAAACCAACTCCGTGAGGTTATTGACCACGCCGGAGCATGATCAACCTGACCACGAGGGTCTATTTCCTGCGAGCAAACGAAGAACAAGCATGAAACTGAGATTGCAATCTGGATATTGCGAATATAAATGAAAGCTTTATTGATCAAGGTGGGGTTCTGTGACGCCTTTGTCTGGTCGTTGAACACAAACGAAGTACGCGAAGTTGCAGCTATGGCGAACTTTTAATCTAAACAAAACCCAAAGTCTAAACGATGCCCTAAGGGCTGTAAATATGGAGGAAGAAGGGGGGAATTTCGTGGCCCTTGGTGGAGGGGTCCGAAATCAACCCTATCTCTTGTTTCCCCACACATACGGACTCTAAAAATAGCCTATAGTTATGTATTTCGAAATTACATGGGCCTGGCCCAATAATAAGGTGACGCAGCACCTAAAATAGCCTCGGGACGAAATTTATGAAGTGGCATCTTGTATATTTCGTCCAAGGCTTCATGCACCCATTATGGTGGCTTCAAAGTCCTGAAATCATCACTTGTAACTCCGTTCTTGTTCCCCTTGCGCATGCCATCATCTCCATGCTTGTTCTTGCTCCAATGTTCATCCTTCTCCAAGCTAGGCCCTTCATTTGTAAGCAAAACAAATGTATCCAATTTAGGCAGCATCATATTCTCATGAACATTAAAATCATTACCAAGAAACGAAAGTACCTGGTAATTTAGTTGGCGTGCACAAGCTCTAGTAATTGGTCCAGTATGTATAGCAGCAGGGGTTGTGGGTGTAACAATTGTAATGATGTCCTCATCATCCTCCCCTTCTTGAAATGAAGTCGTCCTCGACGGAAGTTCATCTTCCTCACCCAAATAAGGCTTCAAATCTGCAATGTTAAAAGTGGGACTAACCCCAAAATCTGCAGGCAGCTCAAGTTTATATGCATTATCATTTATTTTCTCTAACACCTTAAAGGGACCATCAGCACGTGGCATTAACTTTGATTTGCGCAAATCAGGAAATCTATCCTTACGCAAATGTAACCAAACAAGATCTCCAGGTGCAAACACAACATGTTTTCTACCCTTATCTCCAGCAAGTTTATATTTAGCATTCATACGCTCAATGTTTTCCTTAGTTAACTCATGCATTTTTAAAATCAGTTCAGCACGTTGTTTAGCATCAAAATTAACCTTCTCCGAAGATGGAAGAGGCAACAAATCAATAGGTGCACGAGGTAGGAAACCATACACAACTTCAAAAGGGCACATCTTAGTAGTAGAATGCAATGAACGATTATAAGCAAATTCAATATGAGGCAAGCATTCCTCCCACATTTTCTTATTATTCTTCAAAACAGCCCTAAGCATAGTAGACAACGTTCTATTGACTACTTCAGTTTGTCCATCAGTTTGGGGGTGACAAGTAGTACTAAAAAGCAGTTTAGTCCCCAACTTAGCCCATAAACATCTCCAAAAGAGGCTAAGAAATTTAGTATCACGATCTGAAACAATAGTATTTGGCACACCATGCAAGCGAATAATTTCACGAAAGAACAAATCAGCAACATTAACAGCATCATCGCTTTTATGACATGGTATAAAGTGTGCCATTTTCGAGAATCTATCCACGACAACAAATATGCTATCCCTCCCCTTCTTTGTTCGAGGTAAACCTAAAACAAAGTCCATAGATATATCCTCCCAAGGAACACTAGGTACAGGCAAAGGCATATATAAACCATGAGGATTGAGTCGTGACTTAGCTTTTTGACATGTAGTGCATCGAGCAATAAAACGCTCAACATCCCGTCTCATCTTTGGCCAAAAGAAATGTGTAGCAAGTATGTCCTCCGTCTTCTTCACGCCAAAGTGTCCCATTAATCCTCCTCCATGCGCCTCCTGCAACAACAAAAACGAACGGAGCTAGCTGGAATGCATAGCTTGTTAGCACGAAACACAAATCCATCGTCAACGACGAACTTGTTCCACATTCTTCCTTCTTTACAATTCTGCATGATAGAGGCAAAGGTGTCCCGTCTTTCGATGAGATGGTGGATTTCGCTTTGGTGGAAGTCGACTTTGACGATCCGACTACGAACGTGCGAGGACGTCGCGCCTTAGCAATCGCTAAACCAACTCCGAGAGGTTATTGACCATGCCGGAGCACGATCAACCTGACCACGAGGGTCTGTTTCCTGCGAGCAAACGAAGAACAAGCAAGAAAATAAGATTGCAATCTGGATATTGCGAATATAAGATGAAAGCTTTATTGATCAAGGTGGGGTTCTGTGACGCCTTTGTCTGGTCGTTGAACACAAACGAAGTACGCGAAGTTGCAGCTATGGCGAACTTTTAATCTAAACAAAACCCAAAGTCTAAACGATGCCCTAAGGGCTGTATATATGGAGGAAGAGGGGGGAATTTCGTGGCCCTTGGTGGAGGAGTCCGAAATCAACCCTATCTCTTGTTTCCCCACACATACGGACTCTAAAAATAGCCTATACTTATGTATTTCGAAATTACATGGGCCTGGCCCAATAATAAGGTGACGCAGCACCTAAAATAGCCTCGGGACGAAATTTATGAAGTGGCATCTTGTATATTTCGTCCAAGGCTTCATGCACCCATTATGGTGGCTTCAAAGTCCTGAAATCATCACTTGTAACTCCGTTCTTGTTCCCCTTGCGCATGCCATCATCTCCATGCTTGTTCTTGCTCCAATGTTCATCCTTCTCATAGCTAGGCCCTTCATTTGTAAGCAAAACAAATGTATCCAATTTAGGCAGCATCATATTCTCATGAACATTAGAATCATTACCAAGAAACGAAAGTACCTGGTAATTTAGTTGGCGTGCACGAGCTCTAGTAATTGGTCCAGTATGTATAGCAGCAGGGGCTGTGGGTGTAACAATTGTATTGATGTCCTCATCATCCTCCCCTTCTTGAAATGAAGTCGTCCTCGACGGAAGTTCATCTTCCTCACCCAAATAAGGCTTCAAATCTGCAATGTTAAAAGTGGGACTAACCCCAAAATCTGCAGGCAGCTCAAGTTTATATGCATTATCATTTATTTTCTCTAACACCTTAAAGGGACCATCAGCACGTGGCATTAACTTTGATTTGCGCAAATCAGGAAATCTATCCTTACGCAAATGTAACCAAACAAGATCTCCAGGTGCAAACACAACATGTTTTCTATCCTTATCTCCAGCAAGTTTATATTTAGCATTCATACGCTCAATGTTTTCCTTAGTTAACTCATGCATTTTTAAAATCAATTCAGCACGTTGTTTAGCATCAAAATTAACCTTCTCCGAAGATGGAAGAGGCAACAAATCAATAGGTGCACGAGGTAGGAAACCATACACAACTTCAAAAGGGCACATCTTAGTAGTAGAATGCAATGAACGATTATAAGCAAATTCAATATGAGGCAAGCATTCCTCCCACATTTTCTTATTATTCTTCAAAACAGCCCTAAGCATAGTAGACAACGTTCTATTGACTACTTCAGTTTGTCCATCAGTTTTGGGGTGACAAGTAGTACTAAAAAGCAGTTTAGTCCCCAACTTAGCCCATAAACATCTCCAAAAGTGGCTAAGAAATTTAGTATCACGATCTGAAACAATAGTATTTGGCACACCATACAAGCGAATAATTTCACGGAAGAACAAATCAGCAACATTAACAGCATCATCGCTTTTATGACATGGTATAAAGTGTGCCATTTTCGAGAATCTATCCACGACAACAAATATGCTATCCCTCCCCTTCTTTGTTCGAGGTAAACCTAAAACAAAGTCCATAGATATATTCTCCCAAGGAACACTAGGTACAGGCAAAGGCATATATAAACCATGAGGATTGAGTCATGACTTAGCTTTTTGACATGTAGTGCAGTGAGCAATAAAACGCTCAACATCCCGTCTCATCTTTGGCCAAAAGAAATGTGTAGCAAGTACGTCCTCCGTCTTCTTCACGCCAAAGTGTCCTATTAATCCTCCTCCATGCGCCTCCTGCAACAACAAAAGACAAACGGAGCTAGCTGGAATGCATAGCTTGTTAGCACGAAACACAAATCCATCGTTAACGACGAACTTCTTCCACATTCTTCCTTCTTTACAATTCTGCATTACATCTTTAAAATCAGCATCATGCACATATTGATCTTTGATGGTCTCCAAACCAAATATTTTGAAGTCAAGTTGTGAAAGCATAGTATAGCGGCGAGACAATGCATCAGCAATAACATTTTCTTTTCCCTTCTTGTGTTTAATGATATAAGGAAAAGTCTCAATGAATTCAACCCATTTAGCATGTCTACGATTCAGTTTAGCTTGACTTTTAATATGTTTCAAAGATTCATGATCAGAATGTATAACAAATTCTTTGGGCCATAAATAATGTTGCCATGTTTCTAAAGTCCGAAAAAGAGCATATAATTCTTTATCATAAGTAGAATAATTCAGACTAGGCCCACTCAATTTTTCAGAAAAGTATGCAACAGGTTTGCCATCTTGTAATAACACACCGCCTAATCCAATTCCACTAGCATCACATTCAAGCTCAAAAGTCTTATTAAAATCAGGAAGTTGGAGTAAAGGAGCATGTGTCAACTTATCTTTCAATACCGAGAAGGCTTCTTCCTGTGCGGTACCCCAAAGAAAAGGCACATCTTTCTTTGTAAGCTCATTGAGAGGTGCGGCAATGGTGCTGAAGTCTCTCACAAAACGCCTATAGAATCCAGCGAGGCCAAGAAAAAACTCCTCACTTGTGTGACCGTTTTGGGCTGCGGCCAACTCTCAATAGCTTCAATCTTGGCTTTATCAACTTCAATTCCCTGTGGAGTAACAATATAGCCAAGAAAAGATACTCGGTCAGTGCAAAAGGTGCACTTCCCAAGGTTACCAAACAAACGTGCATCACGTAGAGCAATAAAAACAGCACGTAAATGTTCCAAATGTTCTTCCAAAGATCTGCTATAAATCAATATGTCATCAAAGTAAACTACCACAAATCGTCCAATGAAAGCACGTAAAACTTCGTTCATTAATCTCATGAAAGTACTAGGTGCATTAGTTAACCCAAAAGGCATGACTAACCACTCATATAATCCAAACTTAGTTTTGAATGTTGTTTTCCATTCATCTCCCAATTTCATACGAATTTGATGGTATCCACTACGCAAATCAACTTTGGAGAATATTGTAAAGCCACTCAATTCATCAAGCATATCATCTAGCCTAGGAATAAGATGACGATAACGAATAGTAATATTATTAATGCCTCTACAATCAACACACATACGTGATGTACCATCCTTTTTCGGCACTAGAATAATAGGAACAGCACAAGGACTAAGGGATTCGCGTATATAACCTTTGTCGAGAAGCTCTTGTACTTGACGCATAATCTCCTTCGTCTCCTCTGGATTGGTACGGTATGGTGCACGGTTTGGCAGTGAAGCACCGGGAATTAAGTCAATCTGATGCTCAATCCCTCGAATAGGCGGTAATCCCGGTGGCACGTCTTGTGGAAAGACGTCAGCGAACTCCTGCAAAATGTTAGTGACAGCAGGAGGCAAAGAGGAAGGCACGTCCTCGAATGAAAATAATGCCTCTTTGCACACAAAAGCATAGCAAACAGATTTGCTGAAATCTAGCTCATCAATATCAGATTTGGTGGCAAATAAACATGCACTTTTCAATTTAATTTCAGAAGCAACACTAGATGGTTTATTATTAGGCTTCATTTGCTGCTCAAATTCTTTTGCCACAATCTGATTTTCACTCTTATTCATCTCCTGTTTTGCTTTATTAGCTCTATTAATATCATCTTTCAAAATGGAATCATGAGTCATAGGAAGCAAAGTAATATTTTTATCCTTATGAACAAGAGTATAGTGATTGTTTCTACCATGGTGTACAGAATTTTTATCAAATTGCCATGGTCTACCAAGTAATAAGGAACATGCTTGCATAGGTACCACATCACAATCAACATAATCAGCATATGTAGAGATACTAAAATGCACACGAACAGTACGTGTTACCTTAACCTTGTCGCTGTTGTTGAACCATTGGATGTAGTAAGGATGTGGATGTGGTCTTGTGGTGAGAGAAAGCTTCTCCACCATCTCCATGCTAGCCAAGTTGTTGCAGCTCCCTCCATCTATGATGACGCGCACAGAACGTTCTTTCACAACTCCCTTGGTATGGAACAAATTGTGCCTCTGATTTTGCTCAGCTTGTGTGACCTGCACACTCAAAACACGTTGAGAAACTAAACATTCATACCTGTCAGCGTCTTCAGGAGCCATATATTGCGTCTCATGATCAGAATCATCTCCACCATGTTCTTCACGTGTAATAAGAGCCAAAGTCTCCTCATCATAGTCACTAGCGGACTCATATCCACCATCCGCGGTAGCAATCATCACACGCGGAGATTTGCATTCTCTCGCATAATGACCTCCTCCCTTACAACGACGACAAATAATATCACTTGTGTGCCCTGTTGATGCCATGGAAGAAGAAGAACGCTGTGCAGGCCCCGCAGGTGCGCTCTTGGCAGATAATGGTGGTTGTGCCTGTTTTCTTGTATCACGGCTGGAGGTGGCACCGGATGGAGATGCTGGTGCAGTTGAAGTAGAAGATGCACGTGGTGTCCATGATGAAGGTCGGCCTGCAGAAAAGTTAGTTCGCCCCAATGCTTGTCGATCCTGCACTTCACGTTCAGCTTTACAAGCAAGATGGAATAAATGAGTGATATTATTATACTCCTTATAGTCTAGAATGGTCTGAATCTCTCTATTTAATCCACCCAGAAAACGTGCAAGCATAGCTTTATTCTCCTCAACAATACCACATCTAATCATTATTCTTCTACAGAATTTTTCCCTTGTCTTAAACGCTGTAATTTTTGAAGCAATTCACGTTGATAATATGGTGGAACCCAACGAGTACGCATAGCAATTTTCAAAGCAGCCCAAGTAGTTGGAATAGGATATAATCTACAATGTTCAGACCACCATACACATGCAAAACTAGTGAAAGCACAAACAGCAGCAGCAACTCGTCTCTCCTCAGGATATTGTAAACATGTAAATCGTTGTTCAGTTTCTAACTCCCAAGTAAGATATATATCAGGAACATATCTACCCTCAAATGGTGGATTATTCAATTTCAGTTTAGGAATATGGACATCATCTCGTACCTGAGGTGGTGGTGCAGGCCTACCATTACGAATATATACCTGAGGTCGACCTGCTGGTGGTGGTGCAGGTGGCTGCACGTAGTGCTGATTTTGATCAACCTCATCCTCATAATCTCCCACATAATCATCCTCCTCCGCATCAGCAGCAGGAGCCACAGAAGTATCAACAGCAGCACCAACAGTTTGGCCAAACGCAAGAGGAACACGACTCGCTCGGCGAAGGTCTGTTTCGCGATGTGGAGGTAGTCGTTGTTGTTGTTGTTGGAGAGGTGTGTTAGGTGCAGCGGGTGATGGTGGTGGAAGATGCGCGAGCAATTCATTAAACTTGTTATCGAGCTTTGTTTCGAACATCTTCTCAAGGCCAGTGATCTTCTCCATGGCCTCTTCAAAATTGTTCAGCACATCTTGCACCTGTTCAGTCATCATTTGCTGAAACTTATCATGAAGCTCCTTGTTCGATAAATTCTCCCAGTCAATCTCGTCGGCTTGTGATCCTGGCATGGTTAGCAGCAATAGAAACACACAAGAATATGATCCTACAGACTACTAACAAGTGGTGGTGGTGGGTGTCACAAATCCGTCAAGCAAAACTCAAATTCTTACCAGTTCTTACCCAGCAACAGGCGGTGATCGGCAACCGTTGTAGTCAAAACTCTCAAAGCTTGGATAGAGCGATTACCAGAGAGAGTCAAACGCACGACGTAGATGTATGTGGAGCTGGGAAGGCTTATAATATGGTAGCAAAAAGGGTCAGCAATAATCAATTCAGAGATGCAAAGTTGAATAAACGCTCAATGCCGGTACTGTGCCGGTCCTAGGCTAGACTGTGCTAGAGATGCGAGCCTAGAACACCAACAAAATCACGGCGCGACACGTAAACAAGGGAGGAGCACACTCTGAATTTTTTTTGACCCGTTTCCATGGCCTCTTCAAATCTGTTTAGCACGTCTTGCACCTGTCCACTCATCATTTGCTGAAATTTATCATGCAAATCCTTATTCGTCATGTTCTCCTAGTCAGTCTCGTCGGCTTGTGATCCTGGCATGGTTAGCAACAATAGAAACACACAAGAATATGATCCTACAGACTACTAACAAGAGGTGGTGGTGGGTGTCACAAATCCGTCAAGCAAATCTCAAATTCTTACCAGTTCTTACCCAGCAGCAGGCGGTGATCGGCAACCGTTGTAGTCAAAAACTCTCAAAGCTTGGATAGAGCGATTACCAGGGAGAGTCAAACGCACGAAGTAGATGTATGTGGAGCTGGGAAGGCTTATAATATGGTAGCAAAAAGGGTCAGCAATAATCAATTCAGAGATGCAAAGTTGAATAAACGCTCAACGACGGTACTGTGCTGGTCCTAGGCTAGACTGTGCTAGAGACGCGAGCCTAGAACACCAACAAAATCACGGCGCGACACGTAAACAAGGGAAAAGCACACTCTGGAAATTTTTTTTCGCTCTTTTTTTTGCGCTCTTTTTTTTGCGAAAAATCACTATAATGGCGAGTGTCTCAAAACTCTTCCTAGCTCAAACTGACAGGATGGGCACGAAATTTTTTCGACCAATTTTTTTTTTCGACTGCCCGGACACAAAAACTGGAAACGGGTCAAAAAAACTTCCTATAATGGCACCTGTGTCAAAACACTCAGAAACACCTAAAAATAGGATAGCCAGAATTTTTTTCGAAAAATGCGTTTCGAAAAATTTTGGGCCTAAACGGAGCGTGGTTTCCGGACTCTTTTTTTTTCCGAAACCTACTCCGGCAAGGAAACACGAATCGGAATCTAGATGGATCTCGAAAACAAACCTAATATGACAAGAACTCGGATTGGTGGTGGATATATGGTGGTAGATGGCAGCGGTGGTGGTATATGACAGCTGTGGTGGTATATGGATACGGATTCGAAGCGGTGGCGGATAAGCGGTGGTGGTAGATGGCAGGGGCGATGATGATGGTGCGGCGGCGGCGTGACAACTTATGACCAGAACTCGAAACTCTAAAAGACTAGACTCTAAGACCAGCAACTAGACACGACGATGCAACCGCAAATTCAACAAAGCAAAACCCTAAAAAGATTATGCAAAGGCTCAGATTGGTTCGGATATGATGAACTAACCCTAATTTTTTTGTGGCTTTTTCGTGGACTATAGGTATGAAGAACAGACTCGATCTAAACTACGAAAAACTGTAAAATCTCACAGAGCAACCTGGAAATCTGATACCACTTGATAGAAGCAAAGGTGTCCCGTCTTTCGATGAGATGATGGATATCGCTTTGGTGGCAGTCGACTTTGACGATCCGACTACGAACGTGCGAGGACGTCGCGCCTTAGCAATCGCTAAACCAACTCCGAGAGGTTATTGACCACGCCGGAGCACGATCAACCTGACCACGAGGGTCTGTTTCCTGCGAGCAAACGAAGAACAAGCAAGAAACTGAGATTGCAATCTGGATATTGCGAATATAAGATGAAAGCTTTATTGATCAAGGTGGGGTTCTGTGACGCCTTTGTCTGGTCGTTGAACACAAACGAAGTATGCGAAGTTGCAGCTATGGCGAACTTTTAATCTAAACAAAACCCAAAGTCTAAATGATGCCCTAAGGGCTGTATATATGGAGGAAGAGGGGGGGGGGAATTTCGTGGCCCTTGGTGGAGGGGTCCGAAATCAACCCTATCTCTTGTTTCCCCACACATACGGACTCTAAAAATAGCCTATACTTATGTATTTCGAAATTACATGGGCCTGGCCCAATAATAAGGTGACGCAGCACCTAAAATAGCCTCGGGATGAAATTTATGAAGTGGCATCTTGTATATTTCGTCCAAGGCTTCATGCACCCATTATGGTGGCTTCAAAGTCCTGAAATCATCACTTGTAACTCCGTTCTTGTTCCCCTTGCGCATGCCATCATCTCCATGCTTGTTCTTGCTCCAATGTTCATCCTTCTCCAAGCTAGGCCCTTCATTTGTAAGCAAAACAAATGTATCCAATTTAGGCAGCATCATATTCTCATGAACATTAGAATCATTACCAAGAAACGAAAGTACCTGGTAATTTAGTTGGCGTGCACGAGCTCTAGTAATTGGTTCAGTATGTATAGCAGCAGGGGCTGTGGGTGTAACAATTGTATTGATGTCCTCATCAGGAATGCATAGCTTGTTAGCACGAAACACAAATCCATCATTAACGACGAACTTGTTCCACATTCTTCCTTCTTTACAATTCTGCATTACATCTTTAAAATCAGCATCATGCACATATTGACCTTTGATGGTCTCCAAACCAAATATTTTGAAGTCAAGTTGTGAAAGTATAGTATAGCGGCGAGACAATGCATCAGCAATAACATTTGCTTTTCCCTTCTTGTGTTTAATGACATAAGGAAAAGTCTCAATGAATTCAACCCATTTAGCATGTCTACGATTCAGTTTAGCTTGACTTTTAATATGTTTCAAAGATTCATGATCAGAATGTATAACAAATTCTTTGGGCCATAAATAATGTTGCCATGTTTCTAAAGTCCGAACAAGAGCATATAATTCTTTATCATAAGTAGAATAATTCAGACTAGGCCCACTCAATTTTTCAGAAAAGTATGCAACACGTTTGCCATCTTGTAATAACACACCACCTAATCCAATTCCACTAGCATCACATTCAAGCTCAAAAGTCTTATTAAAATCAGGAAGTTGGAGTAAAGGAGCATGTGTCAACTTATCTTTCAATACCGAGAAGGCTTCTTCCTGTGCGGTACCCCAAAGAAAAGGCACATCTTTCTTTGTAAGCTCATTGAGAGGTGCAGCAATGGTGCTAAAATCTCTCACAAAACGCCTATAGAATCCAGCGAGGCCAAGAAAACTCCTCACTTGTGTGACCGTTTTGGGTTGCGGCCAACTCTCAATAGCTTCAATCTTGGCTTTATCAACTTCAATTCCCTGTGGAGTAACAACATAGCCAAGAAAAGATACTCGGTCGGTGCAAAAGGTGCACTTCCCAAGGTTACCAAACAAACGTGCATCACGTAGAGCAATAAAAACAGCACGTAAATGTTCCAAATGTTCTTCCAAAGATCTGCTATATATCAATATGTCATCAAAGTAAACTACCACAAATCGTCCAATGAAAGCACGTAAAACTTCGTTCATTAATCTCATGAAAGTACTAGGTGCATTAGTTAACCCAAAAGGCAGGACTAACCACTCATATAATCCAAACTTAGTTTTGAATGCTGTTTTCCATTCATCTCCCAATTTCATACGAATTTGATGGTATCCACTACGCAAATCAACTTTGGAGAATATTGTAGAGCCACTCAATTCATCAAGCATATCATCTAGCCTAGGAATAGGATGACGATAACGAATAGTAATATTATTAATGCCTCTACAATCAACACACATACGTGATGTACCATCCTTTTTCGGCACTAGAATAATAGGAACAGCACAAGGACTAAGGGATTCGCGTATATAACCTTTGTCGAGAAGCTCTTGTACTTGACGCATAATCTCCTTCGTCTCCTCTGGATTGGTACGGTATGGTGCACGGTTTGGCAGTGAAGCACCGGGAATTAAGTCAATCTGATGCTCAATCCCTCGAATAGGCGGTATTCCCGGTGGCACGTCTTGTGGAAAAACGTCAGCGAACTCCTGCAAAATGTTAGTGACAGCAGGAGGCAAAGAGGAAGGCACGTCCTCGAATGAAAATAATGCCTCTTTGATAGAGGCAAAGGTGTCCCGTCTTTCGATGAGATGGTGGATTTCGCTTTGGTGGAAGTCGACTTTGACGATCCGACTACGAACGTGCGAGGACGTCGCGCCTTAGCAATCGCTAAACCAACTCCGAGAGGTTATTGACCACGCCGGAGCACGATCAACCTGACCACGAGGGTCTGTTTCCTGCGAGCAAACGAAGAACAAGCAAGAAACTGAGATTGCAATCTGGATATTGCGAATATAAGATGAAAGCTTTATTGATCAAGGTGGGGTTCTGTGACGCCTTTGTCTGGTCGTTGAACACAAACGAAGTACGCGAAGTTGCAGCTATGGAGAACTTTTAATCTAAACAAAACCCAAAGTCTAAACGATGCCCTAAGGGCTGTATATATGGAGGAAGAGGGGGGGAATTTCGTGGCCCTTGGTGGAGGGGTCCGAAATCAACCCTATCTCTTGTTTCCCCACACATACGGACTCTAAAAATAGCCTATACTTATGTATTTCGAAATTACATGGGCCTGGCCCAATAATAAGGTGACGCAGCACCTAAAATAGCCTCGGGACGAAATTTATGAAGTGGCGTCTTGTATATTTCGTCCTAGGCTTCATGCACCCATTATGGTGGCTTCAAAGTCATGAAATCATCACTTGTAACTCCGTTCTTGTTTCCCTTGCGCATGCCATCATCTCCTTGCTTGTTCTTGCTCCAATGTTCATCCTTCTCCAAGCTAGGCCCTTCATTTGTAAGCAAAACAAATGTATCCAATTTAGGCAGCATCATATTCTCATGAACATTAGAATCATTACCAAGAAACGAAAGTACCTGGTAATTTAGTTGGCGTGCACGAGCTCTAGTAATTGGTCCAGTATGTATAGCAGCAGGGGCTGTGGGTGTAACAATTGTATTGATGTCCTCATCAGGAATGCATAGCTTGTTAGCACGAAACACAAATCCATCATTAACGACGAACTTGTTCCACATTCTTCCTTCTTTACAATTCTAATAATAAACCATCTAGTGTTGCTTCTAATGTTCCACATTCTAATAACAAATCCATCATTAACGACGAACTTGTTCCACATTCTTCCACATTCTTCCTTCTTTACAATTCTAATAATTCCTTTGAAAGATGATATTAATAGAGCTAATAAAGCAAAACAGGAGACGAATAAGAGTCAAAATTAGATTGTGGCAAAAGAATTTGAGCAGCAAATGAAGCCTAATAATAAACCATCTAGTGTTGCTTCTGAAATTAAATTGAAAAGTGCATGTTTATTTGCCACCAAATCTGATATTGATGAGCTAGATTTCAGCAAATCTGTTTGCTATGCTTTTGTGTGCAAAGAGGCATTATTTTCATTTGAGGACGTGCCTTCCTCTTTGCCTCCTGCTGTCACTAACATTTTGCAGGAGTTCGCTGACGTTTTTCCACAAGACGTGCCACCGGGATTACCGCCTATTCGAGGGATTGAGCATCAGATTGACTTAATTCCCGGTGCTTCACTGCCAAACCGTGCACCATACCGTACCAATCCAGAGGAGACGAAGGAGATTATGCGTCAAGTACAAGAGCTTCTCGACAAAGGTTATATACGTGAATCCCTTAGTCCTTGTGCTGTTCCTATTATTCTAGTGCCGAAAAAGGATGGTACATCACGTATGTGTGTTGATTGTAGAGGCATTAATAATATTACTATTCGTTATCGTCATCCTATTCCTAGGCTAGATGATATGCTTGATGAATTGAGTGGCTCTACAATATTCTCCAAAGTTGATTTGCGTAGTGGCTACCATCAAATTCGTATGAAATTGGGAGATGAATGGAAAACAGCATTTAAAACTAAGTTTGGATTATATGAGTGGTTAGTCATGCCTTTTGGGTTAACTAATGCACCTAGTACTTTCATGAGATTAATGAACGAAGTTTTCCGTGTTTTCATTGGACGATTTGTGGTAGTTTACTTTGATGACATATTGATTTATAGCAGATCTTTGGAGGAACATTTGGAACATTTACGTGCTGTTTTTATTGCTCTACGTGATGCACGTTTGTTTGGTAACCTTGGGAAGTACACCTTTTGCACCGATCGAGTATCTTTTCTTGGCTATGTTGTTACTCCACAGGGAATTGAAGTTGATAAAGCCAAGATTGAAGCTATTGAGAGTTGGCCGCAGCCCAAAACGGTCACACAAGTGAGGAGTTTTCTTGGCCTCGCTGGATTCTATAGGCGTTTTGTGAGAGATTTCAGCACCATTGCTGCACCTCTCAATGAGCTTACAAAGAAAGATGTGCCTTTTCTTTGGGGTACAGCACAGGAAGAAGCCTTCACGGTATTGAAAGATAAGTTGACACATGCTCCTTTACTCCAACTTCCCGATTTTAATAAGACTTTTGAGCTTGAATGTGATGCTAGTGGAATTGGATTAGGAGGTGTGTTATTACAAGATGGCAAACCTGTTGCATACTTTTCTGAAAAATTGAGTGGGCCTAGTCTGAGTTATTCTACTTATGATAAAGAATTATATGCTCTTGTTCGGACTTTAGAAACATGGCAACATTATTTATGGCCCAAAGAATTTGTTATACATTCTGATCATGAATCATTGAAACATATTAAAAGTCAAGCTAAACTGAATCGTAGACATGCTAAATGGGTTGAATTCATTGAGACTTTCCCTTATGTCATTAAACACAAGAAGGGAAAAGAAAATGTTATTGCTGATGCTTTGTCTCGTCGCTATAATATGCTTTCACAACTTGACTTCAAAATATTTGGTTTGGAGACCATCAAAGATCAATATGTGCATGATGCTGATTTTAAAGATGTAATGCATAATTGTAAAGAAGGAAGAATGTGGAACAAGTTTGTTGTTAACGATGGATTTGTGTTTCGTGCTAACAAGCTACGCATTCCAGCTAGCTCCGTTCGTCTTTTGTTGTTGCAGGAGGCGCATGAAGGAGGATTAATGGGACACTTTGGCGTGAAGAAGACGGAGGACGTACTTGCTGCACATTTCTTTTGGCCAAAGATGAGACGGGATGTTGAGCGTTTTATTGCTCGCTGCACTACATGTCAAAAAGCTAAGTCACGCCTCAATCCTCATGGTTTATATATGCCTTTGCCTGTACCTAGTGTTCCTTGGGAGGATATATCTATGGACTTTGTTTTAGGTTTACCTCGAACAAAGAAGGGGAGGGATAGCATATTTGTTGTCGTGGATAGATTCTCGAAAATGGCACACTTTATACCATGTCATAAAAGCGATGATGCTGTTAATGTTGCTGATTTGTTCTTTCGTGAAATTATTCGCTTGCATGGTGTGCCAAATACTATTGTTTCAGATCGTGATACTAAATTTCTTAGCCACTTTTGGAGATGTTTATGGGCTAAGTTGGGGACTAAACTGCTTTTTAGTACTACTTGTCACCCCCAAACTGATGGACAAACTGAAGTAGTCAATAGAACGTTGTCTACTATGCTTAGGGCTGTTTTGAAGAATAATAAGAAAATGTGGGAGGAATGCTTGCCTCATATTGAACTTGCTTATAATCGTTCATTGCATTCTACTAGTAAGATGTGCCCTTTTGAAGTTGTGTATGGTTTCCTACCTCGTGCACCTATTGATTTGTTGCCTCTTCCATCTTCGGAGAAGGTTAATTTTGATGCTAAACAACGTGCTGAATTGATTTTAAAAATGCATGAGTTAACTAAGGAAAACATTGAGCGCATGAATGCTAAATATAAACTTGCTGGAGATAAGGGTAGAAAACATGTTGTGTTTGCACCTGGAGATCTTGTTTGGTTACATTTGCGTAAGGATAGATTTCCTGATTTGCGCAAATCAAAGTTAATGCCACGTGCTGATGGTCCCTTTAAGGTGTTAGAGAAAATAAATGATAATGCATATAAACTTGAGCTGCCTGCAGATTTCGGGGTTAGTCCCACTTTTAACATTGCAGATTTGAAGCCTTATTTGGGTGAGGAAGATGAACTTCCGTCGAGGACGACTTCATTTCAAGAAGGGGAGGATGATGAGGACATCAATACAATTGTTACACCCACAGCCCCTGCTGCTATACATATTGGACCAATTACTAGAGCTCGTGCACACCAACTAAATTACCAGGTACTTTCGTTTCTTGGTAATGATTCTAATGTTCATGAGAATATGATGTTGCCTAAATTGGATACATTTGTTTTGCTTACAAATGAAGGGCCTAGCTTGGAGAAGGATGAACATTGGAGCAAGAACAAGCATGGAGATGATGGCATGCGCAAGGGAAACAAGAACGGAGTTACAAGTGATGATTTCATGACTTTGAAGCCACCATAATGGGTGCATGAAGCCTAGGACGAAATATACAAGACGCCACTTCATAAATTTCGTCCCGAGGCTATTTTAGGTGCTGCGTCACCTTATTATTGGGCCAGGCCCATGTAATTTCGAAATACATAAGTATAGGCTATTTTTAGAGTCCGTATGTGTGGGGAAACAAGAGATAGGGTTGATTTCGGACCCCTCCACCAAGGGCCACGAAATTCCCCCCCTCTTCCTCCATATATACAGCCTTTAGGGCATCGTTTAGACTTTGGGTTTTGTTTAGATTAAAAGTTCTCCATAGCTGCAACTTCGCGTACTTCGTTTGTGTTCAACGACCAGACAAAGGCGTCACAGAACCCCACCTTGATCAATAAAGCTTTCATCTTATATTCGCAATATCCAGATTACAATCTTGGTTTCTTGCTTGTTCTTCGTTTGCTCGCAGGAAACAGACCCTCGTGGTCAGGTTGATCGTGCTCCGGCGTGGTCAATAACCTCTCGGAGTTGGTTTAGCGATTGCTAAGGCGCGACGTCCTCGCACGTTCGTAGTCGGATCGTCAAAGTCGACTTCCACCAAAGCGATATCCATCATCTCACCGAAAGATCGGGACCCTCGCCTCTATCACTATGACAACCACATCCGTTGTTGTCAGGACTACATCACCTCCACCATGTGACACATCGCCCCCGAGAGTGGCTACATCATCTGAGTTGATCATAAGAGGTAATGACAAAGGTACTGATCTTCCATCTCTACATGAGAATGATGAATGCCTTGTCAATTTGAATGCACCATCTGATGAGCTACCCACTACTTTGATCACACCACCTATTTTAGAGGACTACGTTGATAATTTGACTTTGCCATGTGATCAAACAACTGAAATACCAACAATTTTGAGTACACCCATTGAATTAACTATTGATGCAAAAGAACCAATGTTTAATCATTTTGATATGACCTCTAATCTTGGTGATGATTCTGTGTTGAATGACTTATTGCATGTTTGCTTATTTAAGCATGTTGTAGCATGTAAATTTGATGCAAGTAAGGTTTATTCATCAATGTTGGGATGGTTTAATGATGAACATTGTCAATCTTTTGAAATGAATAAGAGCTTCACTTATATGTGCAAACTGAGTTGCAATATTTTCATGCCTTCTACTTCTTGTGCTAATTTTTTGGCTTTAGGTTTTATGAACTATGTAAGTTACTCATCTATTCATGTGTCATATATGCAAAAATCAAGGGAAGTAAAAATGGATGACATATACATATACAACATGTACACCTTGTCTCTTTTGTTAGCCACATTTCAGATTAAGCAACGCCGAGGACGGCTTTATTTTCAAGAAGGGGAGGATGATGAGGACATGACTACCTTGGATATGACCAAAAATATTGCATATATGCATATTTGTCAGGTGATTTCTAGTGCAAACTATTCAATAATCTATTTATGTTATCCAGAACAAAAATACTTCACACACTTTTGTGTTTTGTCTAATTGCAGGTGTATGGGACATTTGTACAATCCACATATGAAGATAAGGAAGAAAGAGATGTTTATTTTCTGTCCAAAAAGTTCTCTCACGTCACTTTTGGCCCAAGAGACGATAGAGTCCAAGTCTCTCACGTTCGGGTTTCAGATTCGGACTGCACAGACATACCTGACTCAAAACGCACACAAGTTTTTCATACGGACTCCGAATTGGGTGATTCTTTTTTTGTTGGAAACTAGATTTTGTGCACTTTCCAACCCAATTGGAATCACCTTCAAATTCGTCCGGAGCGTTGAGTTGTGGACGAAACAATCTGATGCTGCAGCAGAATCCGAGTCAAACTACAAGTCCAAAGGTGTTACATCACCTCCACTTGGGCCCATTGGCCTTGTACGACCTAGATTTAGTTTTAGGCTGCCTTGGGACGTCCTCCCACCTCCTTGGCCGCCACCCCTTGCTCCTATATAAGTAGATCCATCTAGTAGCTTTTCCTTGGGATTTGTTTAGTTAAAAGTTAGCCATTGCAACTTCGTGTACTTCGTTTGTGTCCAACGACCAGACCAAGACCGCTTACGGATCACCACCATTATCAATACCTCATATATATTTGCAATATTCAGATTGCTTTATCATATTCTTGCTCGTTCTTCGATTGCTTGCAGGAATAGACCTTCGTGGTCAGGCTGACCGTGCTTCCGGCGTCGTCAGTAACCTCAGGAGATTGGTTTAGCGATTGCTAAGGCGCAACGTCGTGCACGTTTGTAGTCGGATCGTCAAAGTCGTCTCCACCAAATCGATAGTTATGATCTCATCGAAAGATCGGGACCCTCGCCTCTATCAGCAAAGTTGAATAAACGCTCAACGACGGTACTGTGCTGGTCCTAGGCTAGACTGTGCTAGAGACGCGAGCCTAGAACACCAACAAAATCACGGCGCGGCACGTAAACAAGGGAGGAGCACACTCTGAATTTTTTTTCTCTTTTTTTTTGCACTTTTTTTTCCTCTTTTTTTTTGCTCCGCAACAATTTTTTTCGAAAAAGTCTACAAATGGTCTAAAAACTGCCTAGCCAGAATTTTCCAGACTTAGTTTTTTTTTGAAATTGGAACTATTTTTCTTCTGCGGATGGCTCGGAAGTTGGGGAGTCCTTCTCTCACGACTCGGAGTATCACGTGATCTGGAAATCGAGAACAATGCAACAATTACTAGACTCGGACTAGGACTGGTGGCGGAGATGAATCTGGTGGAACTCGGATTGGTGGCGGAGATGAATCTGGTGGAACACGGACAGGTGGCGGATATATGTTGCAGGTGAACTCGGATTGGCGTGATGGCGGCGGATATGTGGTGGCGTATATGGATTCGAATTGGCGGTGAATATGTGGTGGTGGTATATGGCAACAGCGACGATGATGATGCGGTGGTGATATATGCCAGCGGCGACGTGACAACCTGTGAACAGAACTTGAAACTCTAAAAGACTAGACGCTAAGACCAGCAACTGGACACGACGATGCCACCGCAAATTCAACAAAGCAAATACAGAAAAGATTATGCAAGGCTCAGATTGGTTCGGATGGGATGAACTAACCCTAATTTTTTTTGGCTTTTTCGTGGACTATAGGTATGAAGAACAGACTCGATCTAAACTACGAAAAACTGTAAAATCTCACCGAGCAACCTGGAAATCTGATACCACTTGATAGAGGCAAAGGTGTCCCGTCTTTCGATGAGATGATGGATATCGCTTTGGTGGCAGTCGACTTTGACGATCCGACTACGAACGTGCGAGGACGTCGCGCCTTAGCAATCGCTAAACCAACTCCGAGAGGTTATTGACCATGTCGGAGCACGATCAACCTGACCACGAGGGTCTGTTTCCTGCAAGCAAACGAAGAACAAGCAAGAAACTAAGATTGCAATCTGGATATTGCGAATATAAGATGAAAGCTTTATTGATCAAGGTGGGGTTCTGTGACGCCTTTGTCTGGTCGTTGAACACAAACGAAGTACGCGAAGTTGCAGCTATGACGAACTTTAATCTAAACAAAACCCAAAATCTAAACGGTGCCCTAAGGGCTGTATATATGGAGGAAGAGGGGGGGAATTTCGTGGCCCTTGGTGGAGGGGTCCGAAATCAACCCTATCTCTTGTTTTCCCACACATACGGACTCTAAAAATAGCCTATACTTATGTATTTCGAAATTACATGGGCCTGGCCCAATAAAAAGGTGACGCAGCACCTATAATAGCCTCGGGACGAAATTTATGAAGTGGCATCTTGTATATTTCGTCCAAGGCTTCATGCACCCATTATGGTGGCTTCAAAGTCCTGAAATCATCACTTGTAACTCCGTTCTTGTTCCCCTTGCGCATGCCATCATCTCCATGCTTGTTCTTGCTCCAATGTTCATCCTTCTCCAAGCTAGGCCCTTCATTTGTAAGCAAAACAAATGTATCCAATTTAGGCAGCATCATATTCTCATGAACATTAGAATCATTACCAAGAAACGAAAGTACCTGATAATTTAATTGGCGTGCGCGAGCTCTAGTAATTGGTCCCGTATATGTAGCAGTAGGGGCTGTGGGTGTAACAATGGTATTGATGTCCTCATCAGTGATAGAGGCAAAGGTGTCCCGTCTTTCGATGAGATGATGGATATCGCTTTGGTGGCAGTCGACTTTGACGATCCGACTACGAACGTGCGAGGACGTCGCGCCTTAGCAATCGCTAAACCAACTCCGAGAGGTTATTGACCACGCCGGAGCACGATCAACCTGACTACGAGGGTCTGTTTCCTGCGAGCAAACGAAGAACAAGCAAGAAACTGAGATTGCAATCTGGATATTGCGAATATAAGATGAAAGCTTTATTGATCAGTGTGGGGTTCTGTGACGCCTTTGTCTGGTCGTTGAACACAAACGAAGTACGCGAAGTTGCAGCTATGGCGAACTTTTAATCTAAACAAAACCCAAAGTCTAAACGGTGCCGTAAGGGCTGTATATATGGAGGAAGAGTGGGAGAATTTCGTGGCCCTTGGTGGAGGGGTCCGAAATCAACCCTATCTCTTGTTTCCCCACACATACGGACTCGAAAAATAGCCTATACTTATATATTTCGAAATTACATGGGCCTGGCCCAATAAAAAGGTGACGCAGGACCTATAATAGCCTCGGGACGAAATTTATGAAGTGGCATCTTGTATATTTCGTCCAAGGCTTCATGCACCCATTATGGTGGCTTCAAAGTCCTGAAATCATCACTTGTAACTCCGTTCTTGTTCCCCTTGCGCATGGCATCATCTCCATGCTTGTTCTTGCTCCAATGTTCATCCTTCTCCAAGCTAGGCCCTTCATTTGTAAGCAAAACAAATGTATCGAATTTAGGCAGCATCATATTCTCATGAACATTAGAATCATTACCAAGAAACGAAAGTACCTGATAATTTAATTGGCATGCGCGAGCTCTAGTAATTGGTCCCGTATATGTAGCAGTAGGGGCTGTGGGTGTAACAATGGTATTGATGTCCTCATCATCCTCCCCTTCTTGAAATGAAGTCGTCCTTGACGGAAACTCATCTTCCTCACCCAAATAAGGCTTCAAATCTGCAATGTTAAAAGTGGGACTAACCCCAAAATCTGCAGGCAGCTCAAGTTTATATGCATTATCATTTATTTTCTCTAACACCTTAAAGGGACCATCAGCACGTGGCATTAGCTTTGATTTGCGCAAATCAGGAAATCTATCCTTACGCAAAAGTAACCAAACAAGATCTCCAGGTGCAAACACAACATGTTTTCTACCCTTATCTCCAGCAAGTTTATATTTAGCATTCATACGCTCAATGTTTTCCTTAGTTAACTCATGCATTTTTAAAATCAATTCAGCATGTTGTTTAGCATCAAAATTAACCTTCTCCGAAGATGGAAGAGGCAACAAATCAATAGGTGCACGAGGTAGGAAACCATACACAACTTCAAAAGGGCACATCTTAGTAGTAGAATGCAATGAACGATTATAAGCAAATTCAATATGAGGCGAGCATTCCTCCCACATTTTCTTATTATTCTTCAAAACAGCCCTAAGCATAGTAGACAACGTTCTATTGACTACTTCAGTTTGTCCATCAGTTTGGGGGTGACAAGTAGTACTAAAAAGCAGTTTAGTCCCCAACTTAGCCCATAAACATCTCCAAAAGTGGCTAAGAAATTTAGTATCACAATCTGAAACAATAGTATTTGGCACACCATGCAAGCGAATAATTTCACGAAAGAACAAATCAGCAACATTAACAGCATCATCGCTTTTATGACATGGTATTGATAGAGGCAAAGGTGTCCCGTCTTTCGATGAGATGATGGATATCGCTTTGGTGGAAGTCGACTTTGACGATCCGAATACGAACGTGCGAGGACGTCGCGCCTTAGCAATCGCTAAACCAACTCTGAGAGGTTATTGACCACGCCGGAGCACGATCAACCTGACCACGAGGGTCTGTTTCCTGCGAGCAAACGAAGAACAAGCAAGAAACTAAGATTGCAATCTGGATATTGCGAATATAAGATAAAAGCTTTATTGATCAAGGTGGGGTTCTGTGACGCCTTTGTCTGGTCGTTGAACACAAACGAAGTACGCGAAGTTGCAGCTATGGCGAACTTTTAATCTAAACAAAACCCAAAGTCTAAACGATGCCCTAAGGGCTGTATATATGGAGGAAGAGGGGGGAATTTCGTGGCCCTTGGTGGAGGGGTCCGAAATCAACCCTATCTCTTGTTTCCCCACACATACGGACTCTAAAAATAGCCTATACTTATGTATTTCGAAATTACATGGGCCTGGCCCAATAATAAGGTGACGCAGCACCTAAAAGAGCCTCGGGACGAAATTTATGAAGTGGCATCTTGTATATTTCGTCCAAGGCTTCATGCACCCATTATGGTGGCTTCAAAGTCCTGAAATCATCACTTGTAACTCCGTTCTTGTTCCCCTTGCGCATGCCATCATCTCCATGCTTGTTCTTGCTCCAATGTTCATCCTTCTCCAAGCTAGGCCCTTCATTTGTAAGCAAAACAAATGTATCCAATTTAGGCAGCATCATATTCTCATGATCATTAGAATCATTACCAAGAAACGAAAGTACCTGGTAATTTAGTTGGCGTGCACGAGCTCTAGTAATTGGTCCAGTATGTATAGCAGCAGGGGCTGTGGGTGTAACAATTGTATTGATGTCCTCATCATCCTCCCCTTCTTGAAATGAAGTCGTCCTCGACGGAAGTTCATCTTCCTCACCCAAATAAGGCTTCAAATCTGCAATGTTAAAAGTGGGACTAACCCCAAATTTTTTCGACCAATTTTTTTTTTCGACTGCCCGGACCCAAAAACTGGAAACGGGTCAAAAAAAACTTCCTATAATGGCACCTGTCTCAAAACACTCAGAAACACCTAAAAATAGGATAGCCAGAATTTTTTTGAAAAATGCGTTTATGAAAAATTTTGGGCCTAAACGGAGCGTGGCTACCCGACACTTTTTTTTCCGAAACCTACTCCGGCAAGGAAACACGAATCGGAAACTAGATGGATCTCGAAAACAAACCTAATATGCAAGGAACTCGGATTGGTGGTGGATATATGGTGGTGGTATATGGCAGCGGTGGTGGTAGCGGTGGTAGTATATGGATATGGATCGGTGGTGCTATATGGACACGGATTGGTGGTGGTATATGGATACCGATTCGGAGCGGTGGTGGTAGATGGCAGGGGCGATGATGATGGTGCAGCGGCGGCGTGACAACTTATGACCAGAACTCGAAACTCTAAAAGACTAGACTCTAAGACCAGCAACTAGACCGACGATGCAACCGCAAATTCAACAAAGCAAAACCCTAAAAAGATTATGCAAAGGCTCAGATTGGTTCGGATATGATGAACTAACCCTAATTTTTGTGTGTGGCTTTTTCGTGGACTGTAGGTATGAAGAACAGACTCGATCTAAACTACGAAAAACTGTAAAATCTCACCGAGCAACCTGGAAATCTGATACCACTTGATAGAGGCAAAGGTGTCCCGTCTTTCGATGAGATGATGGATATCGCTTTGGTGGAAGTCGACTTTGACGATCCGACTACGAACGTGCGAGGACGTCGCGCCTTAGCAATCGCTAAACCAACTCTGAGAGGTTATTGACCACGCCGGAGCACGATCAACCTGACCACGAGGGTCTGTTTCCTGCAAGCAAACGAAGAACAAGCAAGAAACTAAGATTGCAATCTGGTTATTGCGAATATAAGATGAAAGCTTTATTGATCAAGGTGGGGTTCTGTGACGCCTTTGTCTGGTCGTTGAACACAAACGAAGTACGCGAAGTTGCAGCTATGGCGAACTTTTAATCTAAACAAAACCCAAAGTCTAAACGATGCCCTAAGGGCTGTATATATGGAGGAAGAGGGGGGGGGGATTTCGTGGCCCTTGGTGGAGGGGTCCGAAATCAACCCTATCTCTTGTTTCCCCACACATACGGACTCTAAAAATAGCCTATACTTATGTATTTCGAAATTACATGGGCCTGGCCCAATAAAAAGGTGACGCAGCACCTAAAATAGCCTCGGGACGAAATTTTATGAAGTGGCATCTTGTATATTTCGTCCAAGGCTTCATGCACCCATTATGGTGGCTCCAAAGTCCTGAAATCATCACTTGTAACTCCGTTCTTGTTCCCCTTGCGCATGCCATCATCTCCATGCTTGTTCTTGCTCCAATGTTCATCCTTCTCCAAGCTAGGCCCTTCATTTGTAAGCAAAACAAATGTATCCAATTTAGGCAGCATCATATTCTCATGATCATTAGAATCATTACCAAGAAACGAAAGTACCTGGTAATTTAGTTGGCGTGCACGAGCTCTAGTAATTGGTCCAGTATGTATAGCAGCAGGGGCTGTGGGTGTAACAATTGTATTGATGTCCTCATCAGGTATAAAGTGTGCCATTTTCGAGAATCTATCCACGACAACAAATATGCTATCCCTCCCCTTCTTTGTTCGAGGTAAACCTAAAACAAAGTCCATAGATATATCCTGATAGAGGCAGAGGTGTCCCGTCTTTCGATGAGATGGTGGATTTCGCTTTGGTGGAAGTCGACTTTGACGATCCGACTACGAACGTGCAAGGACGTCGCGCCTTAGCAATCGCTAAACCAACTCCGAGAGGTTATTGACCACGCCGGAGCACGATCAACCTGACCACGAGGGTCTGTCTCCTGTGAGCAAACGAAGAACAACCAAGTAGATTGCAATCTGGATATTGCGAATATAAGATGAAAGCTTTATTGATCAAGGTGGGGTTCTGTGACGCCTTTGTCTGGTCGTTGAACACAAACGAAGTACGCGAAGTTGCAGCTATGGCGAACTTTTAATCTAAACAAAACCCAAAGTCTAAACGATGCCCTAAGGGCTGTATATATGGAGGAAGAGGGGGGAATTTCGTGGCCCTTGGTGGAGGGGTCTGAAATCAACCCTATCTCTTGTTTCCCCACACATACGGACTCTAAAAATAGCCTATACTTATGTATTTCGAAATTACATGGACCTGGCCCAATAATAAGGTGGCGCAGCACCTAAAATAGCCTCAGGACGAAATTTATGAAGTGGCATCTTGTATATTTCGTCCAAGGCTTCATGCACCCATTATGGTGGCTTCAAAGTCCTGAAATCATCACTTGTAACTCCGTTCTTGTTTCCCTTGCGCATGCCATCATCTCCATGCTTGTTCTTGCTCCAATGTTCATCCTTCTCCAAGCTAGGCCCTTCATTTGTAAGCAAAACAAATGTATCCAATTTAGGCAGCATCATATTCTCATGAACATTAGAATCGTTACCAAGAAACGAAAGTACCTGGTAATTTAGTTGGCGTGCACGAGCTCTAGTAATTGGTCCAGTATGTATAGCAGCAGGGGCTGTGGGTGTAACAATTGTATTGATGTCCTCATCAGT
>NW_021213277.1:11296-35098 GCF_002162155.2 Triticum dicoccoides | reverse complement strand
TTAGGGTTAGTTCATCATATCCGAACCAATCTGAGCCTTGCATAATCTTTTTAGGGTTTTGCTTTGTTGAATTTGCGGTTGCATCGTCGTGTCTAGTTGCTGGTCTTAGAGTCTAGTCTTTTAGAGTTTTGAGTTCTGGTCATAAGTTGTCACGCCGCCGCCGCACCATCATCATCGCCCCTGCCATCTACCACCACCGCACCGAATCCGTATCCATATACCACCACCAATCCGTGTCCATATACCACCACCGATCCATATCCATATACTACCACCGCTACCACCACCGCTGCCATATACCACCACCATATATCCACCACCAATCCGAGTTCTTTGCTTATTAGGTTTGTTTTCGGGATCCATCTAGATTCCGATTCGTGTTTCCTTGCCGGAGTCGGGTAGCCACGCTCCGTTTAGGCCCAAAATTTTTCGAAAACGCATTTTTCGAAAAAAAATTCTGGCTATCCTATTTTTAGGTGTTTCTGAGTATTTTGAGACAGGTGCCATTATAGGAAGTTTTTTTTGACCCGTTTCCAGTTTTTGGGTCCGGGCAGTCGAAAAAAAAAATTGGTCGAAAAAATTTCGTGCCCATCCTGTCAGTTTGAGCTAGGAAGAGTTTTGAGACACTCGCCATTATAGTGATTTTTCGCAAAAAAAAAAAGAAAAAAGAGCGAAAAAAAAATTCAGAGTGTGCTTTTCCCTTGTTTACGTGCCGCGCCGTGATTTTGTTAGTGTTCTAGGCTCGCGTCTCTAGCACAGTCTAGCCTAGGACCAGCACAGTACCGTCGTTGAGCGTTTATTCAACTTTGCATCTCTGAATTGATTATTGCTGACCCTTTTTGCTACCATATTATAAGCCTTCCCAGCTCCACATACATCTACGTCGTGCGTTTGACTCTCCCTGGTAATCGCTCTATCCAAGCTTTGAGAGTTTTTGACTACAACGGTTGCCGATCACCGCCTGCTGCTGGGTAAGAACTGGTAAGAATTTGAGATTTGCTTGACGGATTTGTGATACACCACCACCACTTCTTAGTAGTCTGTAGGATCATATTCTTGTGTGTTTCTATTGCTGCTAACCATGCCAGGATCACAAGCCGACGAGATTGACCGGGAGAACTTATCAAACGAGGAGCTTCATGATAAGTTTCAGCAAATGATGACTGAACAGGTACAAGATGTACTGAACAATTTTGAAGAGGCCATGGAGAAGATTACTGGCCTTGAGAAGACGTTCGAAACAAAGCTCGATAACAGATTTAATGAACTGCTTGCGCGTCTTCCACCACCGGCTTGATGAGGACATCAATACAATTGTTACACCCACAGCCCCTGCTGCTATACATACTGGACCAATTACTAGAGCTCGTGCACGCCAACTAAATTACCAGGTACTTTCGTTTCTTGGTAATGATTCTAATGTTCATGAGAATATATTGCTGCCTAAATTGGATACATTTGTTTTGCTTACAAATGAAGGGCCTAGCTTGGAGAAGGATGAACATTGGAGCAAGAACAAGCATGGAGATGATGGCATGCGCAAGGGGAACAAGAATGGAGTTACAAGTGATGATTTCAGGACTTTGAAGCCACCATAATGGGTGCATGAAGCCTTGGACGAAATATACAAGATGCCACTTCATAAATTTCGTCCCGAGGCTATTTTAGGTGCTGCGTCACCTTATTATTGGGCCAGGCCCATGTAATTTCGAAATACATAAGTATAGGCTATTTTTAGAGTCCGTATGTGTGGGGAAACAAGAGATAGGGTTGATTTCGGACTCCTCCACCAAGGGCCACGAAATTCCCCCCTCTTCCTCCATATATACAGCCCTTAGGGCATCGTTTAGACTTTGGGTTTTGTTTAGATTAAAAGTTCGCCATAGCTGCAACTTCGCGTACTTCGTTTGTGTTCAACGACCAGACAAAGGCGTCACAGAACCCACCTTGATCAATAAAGCTTTCATCTTATATTCGCAATATCCAGATTGCAATCTTAGTTTCTTGCTTGTTCTTCGTTTGCTCGCAGGAAACAGACCCTCGTGGTCAGGTTGATCGTGCTCCGGCGTGGTCAATAACCTCTCGGAGTTGGTTTAGCGATTGCTAAGGCGCGACGTCCTCGCACGTTCGTAGTCGGATCGTCAAAGTCGACTTCCACCAAAGCGAAATCCACCATCTCATCGAAAGACGGGACACCTTTTCCTCTATCAAGTGGTATCAGATTTCCAGGTTGCTCGGTGAGATTTTACAGTTTTTCGTAGTTTAGATCGAGTCTGTTCTTCATACCTACAGTCCACGAAAAAGCCAAAAAAAAATTAGGGTTAGTTCATCATATCCGAACCAATCTGAGCCTTTGCATAATCTTTTTAGGGTTTTGCTTTGTTGAATTTGCGGTTGCATCGTCGTGTCTAGTTGCTGGTCTTAGAGTCTAGTCTTTTAGAGTTTCGAGTTCTGGTCATAAGTTGTCACGCCGCCGCCGCACCATCATCATCACCCCTGCCATCTACCACCACTGCTTATCCGCCACCGCTTCGAATCCGTATCCATATACCACCACAGCTGTCATATACCACCACCGCTGCCATCTACCACCATATATCCACCACCAATCCGAGTTCTTGTCATATTAGGTTTGTTTTCGAGATCCATCTAGATTCCGATTCGTGTTTCCTTGCCGGAGTAGGTTTCGGAAAAAAAAAGAGTCGGGTAGCCACGCTCCGTTTAGGCCCAAAATTTTTCGAAAACGCATTTTTCGAAAAAATTTCTGGCTATCCTATTTTTAGGTGTTTCTGAGTGTTTTGAGACAGGTGCCATTATAGGAAGTTTTTTTTGACCCGTTTCCAGTTTTTGGGTCCGGGCAGCCGAAAAAAAAAATTGGTCGAAAAAATTTCGTGCCCATCCTGTCAGTTTGAGCTAGGAAGAGTTTTGAGACACTCGCCATTATAGTGATTTTTCGCAAAAAAAAAAAGAGAGCGCAAAAAAAAAAGAGCGAAAAAAAAAATTCAGAGTGTGCTTTTCCCTTGTTTACGTGCCGCGCCGTGATTTTGTTAGTGTTCTAGGCTCGCGTCTCTAGCACAGTCTAGCCTAGGACCAGCACAGTACCGTCGTTGAGCGTTTATTCAACTTTGCATCTCTGAATTGATTATTGCTGACCCTTTTTGCTACCATATTATAAGCCTTCCCAGCTCCACATACATCTACGTCGTGCGTTTGACTCTCCCTGGTAATCGCTCTATCCAACCTTTGAGAGTTTTTGACTACAACGGTTGCCGATCACCGCCTGCTGCTGGGTAAGAACTGGTAAGAATTTGAGATTTGCTTGACGGATTTGTGACACCCACCACCACCATTTGTTCGTAGTCTGTAGGATCATATTCTTGTGTGTTTCTATTGCTGCTAACCATGCCAGGATCACAAGCCGACGAGATTGACTGGGAGAATTTATCGAACAAGGAGCTTCATGATAAGTTTCAGCAAATGATGACTGAACAGGTGCAAGATGTGCTGAACAATTTTGAAGAGGCCATGGAGAAGATCACTGGCCTTGAGAAGACGTTCGAAACAAAGCTCGATAACAAGTTTAATGAATTGCTCGCGCGTCTTCCACCACCACCACCCGCTGCACCTAACGCACCTCTCCAACAACAACAACAACGACTACCTCCACGTCGCGAAGCAGACCTCCGCCGAGCAAGCCGTGTTCCTCTTGCGTTTGGCCAAACTTTGGTGCTGCTATTGATACTTCGGTGGCTCCTGCTGCTGATGCGGAGGAGGATGATTATGTGGGAGATTATGAGGATGAGGTTGATCAAAATCAACACTACGTGCAGCCACCTGTACCACCACCAGCAGGTCGACCTCAGGTATATATTCGTAATGGTAGGCCTGCACCACCACCTCAGGTACGAGATGATGTCCATATTGCTAAACTGAAATTGAATATTCCACCATTTGAGGGTAGATATGTTCCTGATATATATCTTACTTGGGAGTTAGAAACTGAACAACGATTTACATGTTTACAATATCCTGAGGAGAGACGAGTTGCTGCTGCCGTTTGTGCTTTCACTAGTTTTGCATGTGTATGGTGGTCTGAACATTGTAGATTATATCCTATTCCAACTACTTGGGCTGCTTTGAAAACTGCTATGCGTACGCATTGGGTTCCACCATATTATCAACGTGAATTGCTTCAAAAATTGCAGCGTTTAAGACAAGGGAAAAATTCTGTAGAAGAATATTATCAGGAATTACAAACTGGCATGATTAGATGTGGTATTGTTGAGGAGAATGAAGCTATGCTTGCACGTTTTCTGGGTGGATTAAATAGAGAGATTCAGACCATTCTAGACTATAAGGAGTATACTAATATCACTCGTTTATTCCATCTTGCTTGTAAAGCTGAACGTGAAGTGCAGGATCGACAAGCATTGGGGCGAACTAACTTTTCTGCAGGCCGACCTTCATCATGGACACCACGTGCATCTTCTACTTCAACTGCACCAGCACCTCCATCCGGTGCCACCTCCAGCCGTGATACAAGAAAACAGGCACAACCACCATTATCTGCCAGAGCGCACCTGCGGGGCCTGCACAGCGTTCTTCTTCTTCCATGGCATCAACAGGGCACACAAGTGATATTATTTGTCGTCGTTGTAAGGGAGGAGGTCATTATGCGAGAGAATGCAAATCTCCGTGTGTGATGATTGCTACCGCGGATGGTGGATATGAGTCCGCTAGTGACTATGATGAGGAGACTTTGGCTCTTATTACACGTGAAGAACATGGTGGAGATGATTCTGATCATGAGACGCAATACATGGCTCCTGAAGACGCTGACAGGTATGAATGTTTAGTTGCTCAACGTGTTTTGAGTGTGCAGGTCACACAAGCTGAGCAAAATCAGAGGCACAATTTGTTCCATACCAAGGGAGTTGTGAAGGAACGTTCTGTGCGCGTCATAATAGACGGAGGGAGCTGCAACAACTTGGCCAGCATGGAGATGGTGGAGAAGCTTTCTCTCACCACAAGACCACATCCACATCCTTACTACATCCAATGGTTCAACAACAGCGGCAAGGTTAAGGTAACACGTACTGTTCGTGTGCATTTTAGTATCTCTACATATGCTGATTATGTTGATTGTGATGTGGTACCTATGCAAGCATGTTCCTTATTACTTGGTAGACCATGGCAATTTGATAAAAATTCTGTACACCATGGTAGAAACAATCACTATACTCTTGTTCATAAGGATAAAAATATTACTTTGCTTCCTATGACTCCTGATTCCATTTTGAAAGATGATATTAATAGAGCTAACAAAGCAAAACAGGAGACGAATAAGAGTGAAAATCAGATTGTGGCAAAAGAATTTGAGCAACAAATAAGGCGCAAGGGGAACAAGAATGGAGTTACAAGTGATGATTTCAGGACTTTGAAGCCACCATAATGGGTGCATGAAGCCTTGGACGAAATATACAAGATGCCACTTCATAAATTTCGTCCCGAGGCTATTTTAGGTGCTGCGTCACCTTATTATTGGGCCAGGCCCATGTAATTTTGAAATACATAAGTATAGGCTATTTTTAGAGTCCGTATGTGTGGGGAAACAAGAGATAGGGTTGATTTCGGACTCCTCCACCAAGGGCCACGAAATTCCCCCCTCTTCCTCCATATATACAGCCCTTAGGGCATCGTTTAGACTTTGGGTTTTGTTTAGATTAAAAGTTCGCCATAGCTGCAACTTCGCGTACTTCGTTTGTGTTCAACGACCAGACAAAGGCGTCACAGAACCCCACCTTGATCAATAAAGCTTTCATCTTATATTCGCAATATCCAGATTGCAATCTTAGTTTCTTACTTGTTCTTCGTTTGCTCGCAGGAAACAGACCCTCGTGGTCAGGTTGATCGTGCTCCGGCGTGGTCAATAACCTCTCGGAGTTGGTTTAGCGATTGCTAAGGCGCGACGTCCTCGCACGTTCGTAGTCGGATCGTCAAAGTCGACTTCCACCAAAGCGAAATCCACCATCTCATCGAAAGACGGGACACCTTTGCCTTTATCAACCATTATCTGCCAAGAGCGCACCTGCGGGGCCTGCACAGCGTTCTTCTTCTTCCATGGCATCAACAGGGCACACAAGTGATATTATTTGTCGTCGTTGTAAGGGAGGAGGTCATTATGCGAGGGAATGCAAATCTCCGCGTGTGATGATTGCTACCGCGGATGGTGGATATGAGTCCGCTAGTGACTATGATGAGGAGACATTGGCTCTTATTACACGTGAAGAACATGGTGGAGATGATTCTGATCATGAGACGCAATACATGGCTCCTGAAGACGCTGACAGGTATGAATGTTTAGTTGCTCAACGTGTTTTGAGTGTGCAGGTCACACAAGCTGAGCAAAATCAGAGGCACAATTTGTTCCATACCAAGGGAGTTGTGAAGGAACGTCCTGTGCGCGTCATAATAGACGGAGGGAGCTGCAACAACTTGGCTAGCATGGAGATGGTGGAGAAGCTTTCTCTCACCACAAGACCACATCCACATCCTTACTACATCCAATGGTTCAACAACAGCGGCAAGGTTAAGGTAACACGTACTGTTCGTGTGCATTTTAGTATCTCTACATATGCTGATTATGTTGATTGTGATGTGGTACCTATGCAAGCATGTTCCTTATTACTTGGTAGACCATGGCAATTTCATAAAAATTCTGTACACCATGGTAGAAACAATCACTATACTCTTGTTCATAAGGATAAAAATATTACTTTGCTTCCTATGACTCCTGATTCCATTTTGAAAGATGATATTAATAGAGCTAATAAAGCAAAACAGGAGACGAATAAGAGTGAAAATCAGATTGTGGCAAAAGAATTTGCGCAACAAATGAAGCCTAATAATAAACCATCTAGTGTTGCTTCTGAAATTAAATTGAAAAGTGCATGTTTATTTGCCACCAAATCTGATATTGATGAGCTAGATTTTAGCAAATCTGTTTGCTATGCTTTTGTGTGCAAAGAGGCATTATTTTCATTCGAGGACGTGCCTTCCTCTTTGCCTCCTGCTGTCACTAACATTTTGCAGGAGTTCGCTGACGTCTTTCCACAAGACGTGCCACCGGGATTACCGCTTATTCGAGGGATTGAGCATCAAATTGACTTAATTCCCAGTGCTTCACTGCCAAACCGTGCACCATACCGTACCAATCCAGAGGAGACGAAGGAGATTATGCGTCAAGTACAAGAGCTTCTCGACAAAGGTTATATACGCGAATCCCTTAGTCCTTGTGTTGTTCCTATTATTCTAGTGCCGAAAAAGGATGGTACATCACGTATGTGTGTTGATTGTAGAGGCATTAATAATATTACTATTCGTTATCGTCATCCTATTCCTAGGCTAGATGATATGCTTGATGAATTGAGTGGCTCTACAATATTCTCCAAAGTTGATTTGCGTAGTGGATACCGTCAAATTCGTATGAAATTGGGAGATGAATGGAAAACAGCATTTAAAACTAAGTTTGGATTATATGAGTGGTTAGTCATGCCTTTTGGGTTAACTAATGCGCCTAGTACTTTCATGAGACTAATGAACGAAGTTTTACGTGCTTTCATTGGACGATTTGTGGTAGTCTATTTTGATGATATACTGATTTATAGCAGATCTTTGGAAGAACATTTGGAACATTTACGTGTTGTTTTTATTGCTCTACGTGATGCACGTTTGTTTGGTAACCTTGGGAAGTGCACCTTTTGCACCGACCGAGTATCTTTTCTTGGCTATGTTGTTACTCCAGAGGGAATTGAAGTTGACAAAGCCAAGATTGAAGCTATTGAGAGTTGGCCGCAGCCCAAAACGGTCACACAAGTGAGGAGTTTTCTTGGCCTCGCTGGATTCTATAGGCGTTTTGTGAGAGATTTCAGCACCATTGCTGCACCTCTCAACGAGCTTACAAAGAAGGATGTGCCTTTTGTTTGGGGTACCGCACAGGAAGAAGCCTTCACGGTATTGAAAGATAAGTTGACACATGCTCCTTTACTCCAACTTCCTGATTTTAATAAGACTTTTGAGCTTGAATGTGATGCTAGTGGAATTGGATTAGGAGGTGTGTTATTACAAGATGGCAAACCTGTTGCATACTTTTCTGAAAAATTGAGTGGGCCTAGTCTGAATTATTCTACTTATGATAAAGAATTATATGCTCTTGTTCGGACTTTAGAAACATGGCAACATTATTTATGGCCCAAAGAATTTGTTAGACATTCTGATCATGAATCTTTGAAACATATTAAAAGTCAAGCTAAACTGAATCGTAGACATGCTAAATGGGTTGAATTCATTGAGACTTTCCCTTATGTCATTAAACACAAGAAGGGAAAAGAAAATGTTATTGCTGATGCATTGTCTCGTCGCTATACTATGCTTTCACAACTTGACTTCAAAATATTTGGTTTGGAGACCATCAAAGATCAATATGTGCATGATGCTGATTTTAAAGATGTAATGCAGAATTGTAAAGAAGGAAGAATGTGGAACAAGTTTGTCGTTAACGATGGATTTGTGTTTCGTGCTAACAAGCTATGCATTCCAGCTAGCTCCGTTCGTCTTTTGTTGTTGCAGGAGGCGCATGGAGGAGGATTAATGGGACACTTTGGCGTGAAGAAGACGGAGGACGTACTTGCTACACCCACAGCCCCTGCTGCTATACATACTGGACCAATTACTAGAGCTCGTGCACGCCAATTAAATTACCAGGTACTTTCGTTTCTTGGTAATGATTCTAATGTTCATGAGAATATGATGCTGCCTAAATTGGATACATTTGTTTTGCTTACAAATGAAGGGCCTAGCTTGGAGAAGGATGAACATTGGAGCAAGAACAAGCATGGAGATGATGGCATGCGCAAGGGAAACAAGAACGGAGTGACAAGTGATGATTTCAGGACTTTGAAGCCACCATAATGGGTGCATGAAGCCTTGGACGAAATATACAAGATGCCACTTCATAAATTTCGTCCCGAGGCTATTTTAGGTGCTGCGTCACCTTATTATTGGGCCAGGCCCATGTAATTTCGAAATACATAAGTATAGGCTATTTTTAGAGTCCGTATGTGTGGGGAAATAAGAGATAGGGTTGATTTCGGACCCCTCCACCAAGGGCCACGAAATTCCCCTCTCTTCCTCCATATATACAGCCCTTAGGGCATCGTTTAGACTTTGGGTTTTGTTTAGATTAAAAGTTCGCCATAGCTGCAACTTCGCGTACTTCGTTTGTGTTCAACGACCAGACAAAGGCGTCACAGAACCCCACCTTGATCAATAAAGCTTTCATCTTATATTCGCAATATCCAGATTGCAATCTTAGTTTCTTGCTTGTTCTTCGTTTGCTCGCAGGAAACAGACCCTCGTGGTCAGGTTGATCGTGCTCCGGCGTGGTCAATAACCTCTCGGAGTTGGTTTAGCGATTGCTAAGGCGCGACGTCCTCGCACGTTCGTAGTCGGATCGTCAAAGTCGACTTCCACCAAAGCGAAATCCACCATCTCATCGAAAGACGGGACACCTTTGCCTCTATCACTATTTTGATGATATACTGATTTATAGCAGATCTTTGGAAGAACACTTGGAACATTTACGTGCTGTTTTTATTGCTCTACGTGATGCACGTTTGTTTGGTAACCTTGGGAAGTGCACCTTTTGCACCGACCGAGTATCTTTTCTTGGCTATGTTGTTACTCCACAGGGAATTGAAGTTGACAAAGCCAAGATTGAAGCTATTGAGAGTTGGCCGCAGCCCAAAACGGTCACACAAGTGAGGAGTTTTCTTGGCCTCGCTGGATTCTATAGGCGTTTTGTGAGAGATTTCAGCACCATTGCTGCACCTCTCAACGAGCTTACAAAGAAGGATGTGCCTTTTGTTTGGGGTACCGCACAGGAAGAAGCCTTCACGGTATTGAAAGATAAGTTGACACATGCTCCTTTACTCCAACTTCCTGATTTTAATAAGACTTTTGAGCTTGAATGTGATGCTAGTGGAATTGGATTAGGAGGTGTGTTATTACAAGATGGCAAAGCTGTTGCATACTTTTCTGAAAAATTGAGTGGGCCTAGTCTGAATTATTCTACTTATGATAAAGAATTATATGCTCTTGTTCGGACTTTAGAAACATGGCAACATTATTTATGGCCCAAAGAATTTGTTATACATTCTGATCATGAATCTTTGAAACATATTAAAAGTCAAGCTAAACTGAATCGTAGACATGCTAAATGGCTTGAATTCATTGAGACTTTCCCTTATGTCATTAAACACAAGAAGGGAAAAGAAAATGTTATTGCTGATGCATTGTCTCGTCGCTATACTATGCTTTCACAACTTGACTTCAAAATATTTGGTTTGGAGACCATCAAAGATCAATATGTGCATGATGCTGATTTTAAAGATGTAATGCAGAATTGTAAAGAAGGAAGAATGTGGAACAAGTTTGTTGTTAACGATGGATTTGTGTTTCGTGCTAACAAGCTGTGCATTCCAGCTAGCTCCGTTCGTCTTTTGTTGTTGCAGGAGGCGCATGGAGGAGGATTAATGGGACACTTTGGCGTGAAGAAGACGGAGGACGTACTTGCTACACATTTCTTTTGGCCAAAGATGAGACGGGATGTTGAGCGTTTTATTGCTCGCTGCACTACATGTCAAAAAGCTAAGTCACGACTCAATCCTCATGGTTTATATATGCCTTTGCCTGTACCTAGTGTTCCTTGGGAGGATATATCTATGGACTTTGTTTTAGGTTTACCTCGAACAAAGAAGGGGAGGGATAGCATATTTGTTGTCGTGGATAGATTCTCGAAAATGGCACACTTTATACCATGTCATAAAAGCGATGATGCTGTTAATGTTGCTGATTTGTTCTCTCGTGAAATTATTCGCTTGCATGGTGTGCCAAATAGTATTGTTTCAGATCGTGATACTAAATTTCTTAGCCACTTTGGGAGATGTTTATGGGCTAAGTTGGGGACTAAACTGCTTTTTAGTACTACTTGTCACCCCCAAACTGATGGACAAACTGAAGTAGTCAATAGAACGTTGTCTACTATGCTTAGGGCTGTTTTGAAGAATAATAAGAAAATGTGGGAGGAATGCTTGCCTCATATTGAATTTGCTTATAATCGTTCATTGCATTCTACTACTAAGATGTGCCCTTTTGAAGTTGTGTATGGTTTCCTACCTCGTGCACCTATTGATTTGTTGCCTCTTCCATCTTCGGAGAAGGTTAATTTTGATGCTAAACAACGTGCTGAATTGATTTTAAAAATGCATGAGTTAACTAAGGAAAACATTGAGCGCATGAATGCTAAATATAAACTTGCTGGAGATAAGGGTAGAAAACATGTTGTGTTTGCACCTGGAGATCTTGTTTGGTTACATTTGCGTAAGGATATATTTCCTGATTTGCGCAAATCAAAGTTAATGCCACGTGCTGATGGTCCCTTTAAGGTGTTAGAGAAAATAAATGATAATGCATATAAACTTGAGCTGCCTGCAGATTTTGGGGTTAGTCCCACTTTTAACATTGCAGATTTGAAGCCTTATTTGGGTGAGGAAGATGAACTTCCGTCGAGGACGACTTCATTTCAAGAAGGGGAGGATGATGAGGACATCAATACAATTGTTACACCCACAGCCCCTGCTGCTATACATACTGGACCAATTACTAGAGCTCGTGCACGCCAACTAAATTACCAGGTACTTTCGTTTCTTGGTAATGATTCTAATGTTCATGAGAATATGATGCTGCCTAAATTGGATACATTTGTTTTGCGTACAAATGAAGGGCCTAGCTTGGAGAAGGATGAACATTGGAGCAAGAACAAGCATGGAGATGATGGCATGCGCAAGGGGAACAAGAACGGAGTTACAAGTGATGATTTCAGGACTTTGAAGCCACCATAATGGGTGCATGAAGCCTTGGACGAAATATACAAGATGCCACTTCATAAATTTCGTCCCGAGGCTATTTTAGGTGCTGCGTCACCTTATTATTGGGCCAGGCCCATGTAATTTCGAAATACATAAGTATAGGCTATTTTTAGAGTCCGTATGTGTGGGGAAACAAGAGATAGGGTTGATTTCGGACTCCTCCACCAAGGGTCACGAAATTCCCCCCTCTTCCTCCATATATACAGCCCTTAGGGCATCGTTTAGACTTTGGGTTTTGTTTAGATTAAAAGTTCGCCATAGCTGCAACTTCGCGTACTTCGTTTGTGTTCAACGACCAGACAAAGGCGTCACAGAACCCCACCTTGATCAATAAAGCTTTCATCTTATATTCACAATATCCAGATTGCAATCTTAGTTTCTTGCTTGTTCTTCGTTTGCTCGCAGGAAACAGACCCTCGTGGTCAGGTTGATCGTGCTCCGGCGTGGTCAATAACCTCTCGGAGTTGGTTTAGCGATTGCTAAGGCGCGACGTCCTCGCACGTTCGTAGTCGGATCGTCAAAGTCGACTTCCACCAAAGCGAAATCCACCATCTCATCGAAAGACGGGACACCTTTGCCTCTATCAGTATGTATAGCAGTAGGGGCTGTGGGTGTAACAATTGTATTGATGTCCTCATCATCCTCCCCTTCTTGAAATGAAGTCGTCCTCGACGGAAGTTCATCTTCCTCACCCAAATAAGGCTTCAAATCTGCAATGTTAAAAGTGGGACTAACCCCAAAATCTGCAGGCAGCTCAAGTTTATATGCATTATCATTTATTTTCTCTAACACCTTAAAGGGACCATCAGCACGTGGCATTAACTTTGATTTGCGCAAATCAGGAAATCTATCCTTACGCAAATGTAACCAAACAAGATCTCCAGGTGCAAACACAACATGTTTTCTACCCTTATCTCCAGCAAGTTTATATTTAGCATTCATGCGCTCAATGTTTTCCTTAGTTAACTCATGCATTTTTAAAATCAATTCAGCACGTTGTTTAGCATCAAAATTAACCTTCTCCGAAGATGGAAGAGGCAACAAATCAATAGGTGCACGAGGTAGGAAACCATACACAACTTCAAAAGGGCACATCTTAGTAGTAGAATGCAATGAACGATTATAAGCAAATTCAATATGAGGCAAGCATTCCTCCCACATTTTCTTATTATTCTTCAAAACAGCTCGTGCACGCCAACTAAATTACCAGGTACTTTCGTTTCTTGGTAATGATTCTAATGTTCATGAGAATATGATGCTGCCTAAATTGGATACATTTGTTTTGCTTACAAATGAAGGGCCTAGCTTGGAGAAGGATGAACATTGGAGCAAGAACAAGCATGGAGATGATGGCATGCGCAAGGGAAACAAGAACGGAGTTACAAGTGATGATTTCAGGACTTTGAAGCCACCATAATGGGTGCATGAAGCCTTGGACGAAATATACAAGATGCCACTTCATAAATTTCGTCCCGAGGCTATTTTAGGTGCTGCGTCACCTTATTATTGGGCCAGGCCCATGTAATTTCGAAATACATAAGTATAGGCTATTTTTAGAGTCCGTATGTGTGGGGAAACAAGAGATAGGGTTGATTTCGGACCCCTCCACCAAGGGCCACGAAATTCCCCCCCTCTTCCTCCATATATACAGCCCTTAGGGCATCGTTTAGACTTTGGGTTTTGTTTAGATTAAAAGTTCGCCATAGCTGCAACTTCGCGTACTTCGTTTGTGTTCAACGACCAGACAAAGGCGTCACAGAACCCCACCTTGATCAATAAAGCTTTCATCTTATATTCGCACTATCCAGATTGCAATCTTAGTTTCTTGCTTGTTCTTCGTTTGCTCGCAGGAAACAGACCCTCGTGGTCAGGTTGATCGTGCTCCGGCGTGGTCAATAACCTCTCGGAGTTGGTTTAGCGATTGCTAAGGCGCGACGTCCTCGCACGTTCGTAGTCGGATCGTCAAAGTCGACTTCCACCAAAGCGAAATCCACCATCTCATCGAAAGACGGGACACCTTTGCCTCTATCAATAAGACTTTTGAGCTTGAATGTGATGCTAGTGGAATTGGATTAGGAGGAGTGTTATTACAAGATGGCAAACCTGTTGCATACTTTTCTGAAAAATTGAGTGGGCCTAGTCTGAATTATTCTACTTATGATAAAGAATTATATGATCTTGTTCGGACTTTAGAAACATGGCAACATTATTTATGGCCCAAAGAATTTGTTATACATTCTGATCATGAATCTTTGAAACATATTAAAAGTCAAGCTAAACTGAATCGTAGACATGCTAAATGGGTTGAATTCATTGAGACTTTCCCTTATGTCATTAAACACAAGAAGGGAAAAGAAAATGTTATTGCTGATGCATTGTCTCGTCGCTATACTATGCTTTCACAACTTGACTTCAAAATATTTGGTTTGGAGACCATCAAAGATCAATATGTGCATGATGCTGATTTTAAAGATGTAATGCAGAATTGTAAAGAAGGAAGAATGTGGAACAAGTTTGTTGTTAACGATGGATTTGTGTTTCGTGCTAACAAGCTATGCATTCCAGCTAGCTCCGTTCGTCTTTTGTTGTTGCAGGAAGCGCATGGAGGAGGATTAATGGAACATTTTGGCGTGAAGAAGACGGAGGACGTACTTGCTACACATTTCTTTTGGCCAAAGATGAGACGGGATGTTGAGCGTTTTATTGCTCGATGCACTACATGTCAAAAAGCTAAGTCACGACTCAATCCTCATGGTTTATATATGCCTTTGCCTGTACCTAGTGTTCCTTGGGAGGATATATCTATGGACTTTGTTTTAGGTTTACCTCGAACAAAGAAGGGGAGGGATAGCATATTTGTTGTCGTGGATAGATTCTCGAAAATGGCACACTTTATACCATGTCATAAAAGCGATGATGCTGTTAATGTTGCTGATTTGTTCTTTCGTGAAATTATTCGCTTGCATGGTGTGCCAAATACTATTGTTTCAGATCGTGATACTAAATTTCTTAGCCACTTTTGGAGATGTTTATGGGCTAAGTTGGGGACTAAACTGCTTTTTAGTACTACTTGTCACCCCCAAACTGATGGACAAACTGAAGTAGTCAATAGAACGTTGTCTACTATGCTTAGGGCTGTTTTGAAGAATAATAAGAAAATGTGGGAGGAATGCTTGCCTCATATTGAATTTGATTATAATCGTTCATTGCATTCTACTTGATAGAGGCAAAGGTGTCCCGTCTTTCGATGAGATGATGGATATCGCTTTGGTGGAAATCGACTTTGACGATCCAACTACGAACGTGCGAGGACGTCGCGCCTTAGCAATCGCTAAACCAACTCCGAGAGGTTATTGACCACGCCGGAGCACGATCAACCTGACCACGAGGGTCTGTTTCCTGCGAGCAAACGATGAACAAGCAAGAAACTAAGATTGCAATCTGGATATTGCGAATATAAGATGAAAGCTTTATTGATCAAGGTGGGGTTCTGTGACGCCTTTGTCTGGTCGTTGAACACAAACGAAGTACGCGAAGTTGCAGCTATGGCGAACTTTTAATCTAAACAAAACCCAAAGTCTAAACGGTGCCCTAAGGGCTGTATATATGGAGGAAGAGAGGGGGAATTTCGTGGCCCTTGGTGGAGGGGTCCGAAATCAACCCTATCTCTTGTTTCCCCACACATACGGACTCTAAAAATAGCCTATACTTATGTATTTCGAAATTACATGGGCCTGGCCCAATAAAAAGGTGACGCAGCACCTATAATAGCCTCGGGACGAAATTTATGAAGTGGCATCTTGTATATTTCGTCCATGGCTTCATGCACCCATTATGGTGGCTTCAAAGTCCTGAAATCATCACTTGTAACTCCGTTCTTGTTCCCCTTGCGCATGGCATCATCTCCATGCTTGTTCTTGCTCCAATGTTCATCCTTCTCCAAGCTAGGCCCTTCATTTGTAAGCAAAACAAATGTATCCAATTTAGGCAGCATCATATTCTCATGAACATTAGAATCGTTACCAAGAAACAAAAGTACCTGATAATTCAATGGGCGTGAACGAGCACTAGTAATTGGTCAAGTATGTATAGCAACGGGGGTTGTGGGTGTAACAATGAACGATTATAAGCAAATTCAATATGAGGCAAGCATTACTCCCACATTTTCTTATTATTCTTCAAAACAGCTCTAAGCATAGTAGACAACGTTCTATTGACAGTTTGTCCATCAGTTTGGGGGTGACAAGTAGTACTAAAAAGCAGTTTAGTCCCCAACTTAGCCCATAAACATCTCCAAAAGTGGCTAAGAAATTTAGTATCACGATCTGAAACAATAGTATTTGGCACACCATGCAAGCGAATAATTTCACGAAAGAGCAAATCAGCAACATTAACAGCATCATCGCTTTTATGACATGGTATAAAGTGTGCCATTTTCGAGAATCTATCCACGACAACAAATATGCTATCCCTCCCCTTCTTTGTTCGAGGTAAACCTAAAACAAAGTCCATAGATATATCCTCCCAAGGAACACTAGGTACAGGCAAAGGCATATATAAACCATGAGGATTGAGTCGTGACTTAGCTTTTTGACATGTAGTGCATCGAGCAATAAAACGCTCAACATCCCGTCTCATCTTTGGCCAAAAGAAATGTGTAGCAAGTACGTCCTCCGTCTTCTTCACGCCGAAGTGTCCCATTAATCCTCCTCCATGCGCCTCCTGCAACAACAAAAGACGAACGGAGCTAGCTGGAATGCATAGCTTGTTAGCACGAAACACAAATCCATCGTTAACGACAAACTTGTTCCACATTCTTCCTTCTTTACAATTCTGCATTACATCTTTAAAATCAGCATCATGCACATATTGATCTTTGATGGTCTCCAAACCAAATATTTTGAAGTCAAGTTGTGAAAGCATAATATAGCGACGAGACAATGCATCAGCAATAACATTTTCTTTTCCCTTCTTGTGTTTAATGACATAAGGGAAAGTCTCAATGAATTCAACCCATTTAGCATGTCTACGATTCAGTTTAGCTTGACTTTTAATATGTTTCAAAGATTCATGATCAGAATGTATAACAAACTCTTTGGGCCATAAATAATGTTGCCATGTTTCTAAAGTCCTAACAAGAGCATATAATTCTTTATCATAAGTAGAATAATTCAGACTAGGCCCACTCAATTTTTCAGAAAAGTATGCAACAGGTTTGCCATCTTGTAATAACACACCTCCTAATCCAATTCCACTAGCATCACATTCAAGCTCAAAAGTCTTATTAAAATCAGGAAGTTGGAGTAAAGGAGCATGTGTCAACTTATCTTTCAATACCGTGAAGGCTTCTTCCTGTGCGGTACCCCAAAGAAAAGGCACATCTTTCTTTGTAAGCTCATTGAGAGGTGCAGCAATGGTGCTGAAATCTCTCACAAAACGCCTATAGAATCCAGCGAGGCCAAGAAAACTCCTCACTTGTGTGACCGTTTTGGGCTGCGGCCAACTCTCAATAGCTTCGATCTTGGCTTTATCAACTTCAATTCCCTGCGGAGTAACAACATAGCCAAGAAAAGATACTCGGTTGGTGCAAAAGGTGCACTTCCCAAGGTTACCAAACAAACGTGCATCACGTAGAGCAATAAAAACAACACGTAAATGTTCCAAATGTTCCTCCAAAGATCTGCTATAAATCAATATGTCATCAAAGTAAACTACCACAAATCGTCCAATGAAAGCACGTAAAACTTCGTTCATTAATCTCATGAAAGTACTAGGTGCATTAGTTAACCCAAAAGGCATGACTAACCACTCATATAATCCAAACTTAGTTTTAAATGCTGTTTTCCATTCATCTCCCAATTTCGTACGAATTTGATGGTAGCCACTACGCAAATCAACTTTGGAGAATATTGTAGAGCTACTCAATTCATCAAGCATATCATCTAGCCTAGGAATAGGATGACGATAACGAATAGTAATATTATTAATTCCTCTAGAATCAACACACATACGTGATGTACCATCCGTTTTCGGCACTAGAATAATAGGAACAGCACAAGGACTAAGGGATTCGCGTATATAACCTTTGTCGAGAAGCTCTTGTACTTGACGCATAATCTCCTTCGTCTCCTCTGGATTGGTACGGTATGGTGCACGGTTTGGCAGTGAATTACCGGGAATTAAGTCAATCTGATGCTCAATCCCTCGAATAGGCGGTAATCCCGGTGGCACGTCTTGTGGAAAAACGTCAGCGAACTCCTGCAAAATGTTAGTGACAGCAGGAGGCAAAGAGGAAGGCACGTCCTCGAATGAAAATAATGCCTCTTTGCACACAAAAGCATAGGAAACAGATTTGCTTAAATCTAGCTCATCAATATCAGATTTGGTGGCAAATAAACATGCACTTTTCAATTTAATTTCAGAAGCAACACTAGATGGTTTATTATTAGGCTTCATTTGTTGCTCAAATTCTTTTGCCACAATCTGATTTTCACTCTTATTCTTCTCCTGTTGTGCTTTATTAGCTCTATTAATATCATCTTTCAAAATGGAATCAGGAGTCATAGGAAGCAAAGTAATATTTTTATCCTTATGAACAAGAATATAGTGATTGTTTCTACCATGGTGTACAGAATTTTTATCAAATTGCCATGGTCTACCAAGTAATAAGGAACATGCTTGCATAGGTACCACATCACAATCAACATAATCAGCATATGTAGAGATACTAAAATGCACACGAACAGTACGTGTTACCTTAACCTTGCCGCTGTTGTTGAACCATTGGATGTAGTAAGGATGTGGATGTGGTCTTGTGGTGAGAGAAAGCTTCTCCACCATCTCCATGCTAGCCAAGTTGTTGCAGCTCCCTCCGTGATAGAGGCAAAGGTGTCCCGTCTTTCGATGAGATGGTGGATTTCGCTTTGGTGGAAGTCGACTTTGACGATCCGACTACGAACGTGCGAGGACGTCGCGCCTTAGCAATCGCTAAACCAACTCCGAGAGGTTATTGACCACGCCGGAGCACGATCAACCTGACCACGAGGGTCTGTTTCCTGCGAGCAAACGAAGAACAAGCAAGAAACTAAGATTGCAATCTGGATATTGCGAATATAAGATGAAAGCTTTATTGATCAAGGTGGGGTTCTGTGACGCCTTTGTCTGGTCGTTGAACACAAACGAAGTACGCGAAGTTGCAGCTATGGCGAACTTTTAATCTAAACAAAACCCAAAGTCTAAACGATGCCCTAAGGGCTGTATATATGGAGGAAGAGAGGGGAATTTCGTGGCCCTTGGTGGAGGGGTCCGAAATCAACCCTATCTCTTATTTCCCCACACATACGGACTCTAAAAATAGCCTATACTTATGTATTTCGAAATTACATGGGCCTGGCCCAATAATAAGGTGACGCAGCACCTAAAATAGCCTCGGGACGAAATTTATGAAGTGGCATCTTGTATATTTCGTCCAAGGCTTCATGCACCCATTATGGTGGCTTCAAAGTCCTGAAATCATCACTTGTCACTCCGTTCTTGTTTCCCTTGCGCATGCCATCATCTCCATGCTTGTTCTTGCTCCAATGTTCATCCTTCTCCAAGCTAGGCCCTTCATTTGTAAGCAAAACAAATGTATCCAATTTAGGCAGCATCATATTCTCATGAACATTAGAATCATTACCAAGAAACGAAAGTACCTGGTAATTTAATTGGCGTGCACGAGCTCTAGTAATTGGTCCAGTATGTATAGCAGCAGGGGCTGTGGGTGTAGCAAGTACGTCCTCCGTCTTCTTCACGCCAAAGTGTCCCATTAATCCTCCTCCATGCGCCTCCTGCAACAACAAAAGACGAACGGAGCTAGCTGGAATGCATAGCTTGTTAGCACGAAACACAAATCCATCGTTAACGACAAACTTGTTCCACATTCTTCCTTCTTTACAATTCTGCATTACATCTTTAAAATCAGCATCATGCACATATTGATCTTTGATGGTCTCCAAACCAAATATTTTGAAGTCAAGTTGTGAAAGCATAGTATAGCGACGAGACAATGCATCAGCAATAACATTTTCTTTTCCCTTCTTGTGTTTAATGACATAAGGGAAAGTCTCAATGAATTCAACCCATTTAGCATGTCTACGATTCAGTTTAGCTTGACTTTTAATATGTTTCAAAGATTCATGATCAGAATGTCTAACAAATTCTTTGGGCCATAAATAATGTTGCCATGTTTCTAAAGTCCGAACAAGAGCATATAATTCTTTATCATAAGTAGAATAATTCAGACTAGGCCCACTCAATTTTTCAGAAAAGTATGCAACAGGTTTGCCATCTTGTAATAACACACCTCCTAATCCAATTCCACTAGCATCACATTCAAGCTCAAAAGTCTTATTAAAATCAGGAAGTTGGAGTAAAGGAGCATGTGTCAACTTATCTTTCAATACCGTGAAGGCTTCTTCCTGTGCAGTACCCCAAAGAAAAGGCACATCTTTCTTTGTAAGCTCATTGAGAGGTGCAGCAATGGTGCTGAAATCTCTCACAAAACGCCTATAGAATCCAGCGAGGCCAAGAAAACTCCTCACTTGTGTGACCGTTTTGGGCTGCGGCCAACTCTCAATAGATTCAATCTTGGCTTTATCAACTTCAATTCCCTGTGATAGAGGCGAGGGTGTCCCGATCTTTCGATGAGATGATAACTATCGATTTGGTGGAGACGACTTTGACGATCCGACTACAAACGTGCACGACGTTGCGCCTTAGCAATCGCTAAACCAATCTCCTGAGGTTACTGACGATGCCGGAAGCACGGTCAGCCTGACCACGAAGGTCTATTCCTGCAAGCAATCGAAGAACGAGCAAGAATATGATAAAGCAATCTGAATATTGCAAATATATATGAGGTATTGATAATGGTGGGGATCCGTAAGCGGTCTTGGTCTGGTCGTTGGACACAAACGAAGTACACGAAGTTGCAATGGCTAACTTTTAACTAAACAAATCCCAAGGAAAAGCTACTAGATGGATCTACTTATATAGGAGCAAGGGGTGGCGGCCAAGGAGGTGGGAGGACGTCCCAAGGCAGCCTAAAACTAAATCTAGGTCGTACAAGGCCAATGGGCCCAAGTGGAGGTGATGTAACACCTTTGGACTTGTAGTTTGACTCGGATTCTACTGCAGCATCAGATTGTTTCGTCCACAACTCAACGCTCCGGACGAATTTGAAGGTGATTCCAATTGGGTTGGAAAGTGCACGAAATCTAGTTTCCAACAAAAAAGAATCATCCAATTCGGAGTCCGTATGAAAAACTTGTGTGCGTTTTGAGTCAGGTATGTCTGTGCAGTCCGAATCTGAATCCAGAACGTGAGAGACTTGGACTCTATCTTCTCTTGGGCCAAAAGTGACGTGAGAGAACTTTTTGGACAGCAAATAAACATCTCTTTCTTCCTTATCTTCATATGTGGATTGTACAAATGTCCCATACACCTGCAATTAGACAAAACACAAAAGTGTGTGAAGTATTTTTGTTCTGGATAACATAAATAGATTATTGAATAGTTTGCACTAGAAATCACCTGACAAATATGCATATATGCAATATTTTTGGTCATATCCAAGGTAGTCATGTCCTCATCAGTACCACATCACAATCAACATAATCAGCATATGTAGAGATACTAAAATGCACACGAACAGTACGTGTTACCTTAACCTTGCCGCTGTTGTTGAACCATTGGATGTAGTAAGGATGTGGATGTGGTCTTGTGGTGAGAGAAAGCTTCTCCACCATCTCCATGCTAGCCAAGTTGTTGCAGCTCCCTCCGTCTATTATGACGCGCACAGAACGTTCCTTCACAACTCCCTTGGTATGGAACAAATTGTGCCTCTGATTTTGCTCAGCTTGTGTGACCTGCACACTCAAAACACGTTGAGCAACTAAACATTCATACCTGTCAGCGTCTTCAGGAGCCATGTATTGCGTCTCATGATCAGAATCATCTCCACAATGTTCTTCACGTGTAATAAGAGCCAATGTCTCCTCATCATAGTCACTAGCGGACTCATATCCACCATCCGCGGTAGCAATCATCACACGCGGAGATTTGCATTCCCTCGCATAATGACCTCCTCCCTTACAACGACGACAAATAATATCACTTGTGTGCCCTGTTGATGCCATGGAAGAAGAAGAACGCTGTGCAGGCCCCGCAGGTGCGCTCTTGGTAGATAATGGTGGTTGTGCCTGTTTTCTTGTATCACGGCTGGAGGTGGCACCGGATGGAGGTGCTGGTGCAGTTGAAGTAGAAGATGCACGTGGTGTCCATGATGAAGGTCGGCCTGCAGAAAAGTTAGTTCGCCCCAATGCTTGTCGATCCTGCACTTCACGTTCAGCTTTACAAGCAAGATGGAATAAACGAGTGATATTAGTATACTCCTTATAGTCTAGAATGGTCTGAATCTCTCTATTTAATCCACCCAGAAAACGTGCAAGCATAGCTTCATTCTCCTCAAGAATACCACATCTAATCATGCCAGTTTGTAATTCCTGATAATATTCTTCTACAGAATTTTTCCCTTGTCTTAAACGCTGCAATTTTTGAAGCAATTCACGTTGATAATATGGTGGAACCCAACGCGTACGCATAGCAGTTTTCAAAGCAGCCCAAGTAGTTGGAATAGGATATAATCTACAATGTTCAGACCACCATACACATGCAAAACTAGTGAAAGCACAAACAGCAGCAGCAACTCGTCTCTCCTCAGGATATTGTAAACATGTAAATCGTTGTTTAGTTTCTAACTCCCAAGTAAGATATATATCAGGAACATATCTACCCTCAAATGGTGGAATATTCAATTTCAGTTTAGGAATATGGACATCATCGCGTACCTGAGGTGGTGGTGCAGGCCTACCATTACGAATATATACCTGAGGTCGACCTGCTGGTGGTGGTGCTGGTGGCTGCTCGTAGATCTAATTTTGATCAACCTCATCCTCATAATCGCCCGCATACTCATCATCCTCCTGGGTACCAGCAGGAGCAGTAGCAGGAGCCAAAGAAGCACCAACAACAGTAGCAGCGGCACCAGAATTTTGTCCTGGCTCAATAGGAACACGCTGTGCTCGTCCATACTGATTCGGAAGGGGGCGTAGTTGTTGTTGTTGCAGAGGTGCGACAGGTGCAGCCGGTGGTGGAAGACGCGCAAGCAGTTCATTAAATCTGTTATCGAGCTTTGTTTCGAATGTCTTCTCAAGGCCAGTGATCTTCTCCATGGCCTCTTCAAAATTGTTCAGCACATCTTGTACCTGTTCAGTCATCATTTGCTGAAACTTATCATGAAGCTCCTTGTTCGATAAGTTCTCCCAGTCAATCTCGTCAGCTTGTGATCCTGGCATAGTTAGCAGCAATAGAAACACACAAGAATATGATCCTACAGACTACTAAGAAGTGGTGGTGGTGTATCACAAATCCGTCAAGCAAATCTCAAATTCTTACCAGTTCTTACCCAGCAGCAGGCGGTGATCGGCAACCGTTGTAGTCAAAAACTCTCAAAGCTTGGATAGAGCGATTACCAGGGAGAGTCAAACACACGACGTAGATGTATGTGGAGCTGGGAAGGCTTATAGTAAGGTAGCAAAAAGGGTCAGCAATAATCAATTCAGAGATGCAAAGTTGAATAAACGCTCAACGACGGTACTGTGCTGGTCCTAGGCTAGACTGTGCTAGAGACGCGAGCCTAGAACACCAACAAAATCACGGCGCGGCACGTAAACAAGGGAAAAGCACACTCTGAATTTTTTTTTCGCTTTTTTTT
>NW_021213277.1:0-11147 GCF_002162155.2 Triticum dicoccoides | reverse complement strand
CACTATAATGGCGAGTGTCTCAAAACTCTTCCTAGCTCAAACGGACAGGATGGGCACGAAATTTTTTCGACCAATTTTTTTTTGACTGCCCGTACCCAAAAACTGGAAACGGGTCAAAAAAAAACTTCCTATAATGGCACCTGTCTCAAAACACTCAGAAACACCTAAAAATAGGATAGCCAGAATTTTTTTCGAAAAATGCGTTTTCGAAAAATTTTGGGCCTAAACGGAGCGTGGCTACCCGACACTTTTTTTTTTCCGAAACCTACTCCGGCAAGGAAACACGAATCGGAATCTAGATGGATCTCGAAAACAAACCTAATATGCAAGGAACTCGGATTGGTGGTGGATATATGGTGGTGGTATATGGCAGCGGTGGTGGTAGCGGTGGTAGTATATGGATATGGATCGGTGGTGGTATATGGACACGGATTGGTGGTGGTATATGGATACGGATTCGGAGCGGTGGCGGATAAGCGGTGGTGGTAGATGGCAGGGGCGATGATGATGGTGCGGCGGCGGCATGACAACTTATGACCAGAACTCGAAACTCTAAAAGACTAGACTCTAATACCAGCAACTAGACACGACGATGCAACCGCAAATTCAACAAAGCAAAACCCTAAAAAGATTATGCAAAGGCTCAGATTGGTTCGGATATGATGAACTAAACCTAATTTTTTTGTGGCTTTTTCGTGGACTGTAGGTATGAAGAACAGACTCGATCTAAACTACGAAAAACTGTAAAATCTCACCGAGCAACCTGGAAATCTGATACCACTTGATAGAGGCAGAGGTGTCCCGTCTTTCGATGAGATGGTGGATTTCGATTTGGTGGAAGTCGACTTTGACGATCCGACTACGAACGTGCGAGGACGTCGCGCCTTAGCAATCGCTAAACCAACTCCGAGAGGTTATTGACCACGCCGGAGCACGATCAACCTGACCACGATGGTCTGTTTCCTGCGAGCAAACGAAGAACAAGCAAGAAACTAAGTTTGCAATCTGGATATTGCGAATATAAGATGAAAGCTTTATTGATCAAGGTGGGGTTCTGTGACGCCTTTGTCTGGTCGTTGAACACAAACGAAGTACGCGAAGTTGCAGCTATGGCGAACTTTTAATCTAAACAAAACCCAAAGTCTAAACGAAGCCCTAAGGGCTGTATATATGGAGGAAGAGGGGGGAATTTCGTGGCCCTTGGTGGAGGGGTCCGAAATCAACCCTATCTCTTGTTTCCCCACACATACGGACTCTAAAAATAGCCTATACTTATGTATTTCGAAATTGCATGGGCCTGGCCCAATAATAAGGTGACGCAGCACCTAAAATAGCCTCAGGACGAAATTTATGAAGTGGCATCTTGTATATTTCGTCCAAGGCTTCATGCACCCATTATGGTGGCTTCAAAGTCCTGAAATCGTCACTTGTAACTCCGTTCTTGTTTCCCTTGCGCATGCCATCATCTCCATGCTTGTTCTTGCTCCAATGTTCATCCTTCTCCAAGCTAGGCCCTTCATTTGTAAGCAAAACAAATGTATCCAATTTAGGCAGCATCATATTCTCATGAACATTAGAATCATTACCAAGAAACGAAAGTACCTGGTAATTTAGTTGGCGTGCACGAGCTCTAGTAATTGGTCCAGTATGTATAGCAGCAGGGGCTGTGGGTGTAACAATTGTATTGATGTCCTCTTCATATCCTCCCAAGGAACACTAGGTACAGGCAAAGGCATATATAAACCATGAGGATTGAGTCGTGACTTAGCTTTTTGACATGTAGTGCATCGAGCAATAAAACGCTCAACATCCCGTCTCATCTTTGGCCAAAAGAAATGTGTAGCAAGTACGTCCTCCGTCTTCTTCATGCCAAAGTGTCCCATTAATCCTCCTCCATGCACCTCCTGCAACAACAAAAGACGAACGGAGCTAGCTGGAATGCATAGCTTGTTAGCACGAAACACAAATCCATGGTTAACAACGAACTTGTTCCACATTCTTCCTTCTTTACAATTCTGCATTACATCTTTAAAATCAGCATCATGCACATATTGATCTTTGATGGTCTCCAAACCAAATATTTTGAAGTCAAGTTGTGAAAGCATAGTATAGCGGCGAGACAATGCATCAGCAATAACATTTTCTTTTCCCTTCTTGTGTTTAATGACATAAGGAAAAGTCTCAATGAATTCAACCCATTTAGCATGTCTACGATTCAGTTTAGCTTGACTTTTAATATGTTTCAAAGATTCATGATGAGAATGTATAACAAATTCTTTGGGCCATAAATAATGTTGCCATGTTTCTAAAGTCCGAACAAGAGCATATAATTCTTTATCATAAATAGAATAATTCAGACTAGGCCCACTCAATTTTTCAGAAAAGTATGCAACAGGTTTGCCATCTTGTAATAACACACCGCCTAATCCAATTCCACTAGCATCACATTCAAGCTCAAAAGTCTTATTAAAATCAGGAAGTTGGAGTAAAGGAGCATGTGTCAACTTATCTTTCAATACCGAGAAGGCTTCTTCCTGTGCGGTACCCCAAAGAAAAGGCACATCTTTCTTTGTAAGCTCATTGAGAGGTGCAGCAATGGTGCTGATATCTCTCACAAAACGCCTATAGAATCCAGCGAGGCCAAGAAAACTCCTCACTTGTGTGACCGTTTTGGGTTGCGGCCAACTCTCAATAGCTTCAATCTTGGCTTTATCAACTTCAATTCCCTGTGGAGTAACAACATAGCCAAGAAAAGTTACTCGGTCGGTGCAAAAGGTGCACTTCCCAAGGTTACCAAACAAACGTGCATCACGTAGAGCAATAAAAACAGCACGTAAATGTTCCAAATGTTCTTCCAAAGATCTGTTGTAAATCAATATGTCATCAAAGTAAACTACCACAAATCGTCCAATGAAAGCACGTAAAACTTCGTTCATTAATCTCATGAAAGTACTAGGTGCATTAGTTAACCCAAAAGGCATGACTAACCACTCATATAATCCAAACTTAGTATTGAATGATGTTTTCCATTCATCTCCCAATTTCATACGAATTTGATGGTATCCACTACGCAAATCAACTTTGGAGAATAATGTAGAGCCACTCAATTCAACAAGCATATCATCTAGCCTAGGAATAGGATGACGATAACGAATAGTAATATTATTAATGCCTCTACAATCAACACACATACGTGATGTACCATCCTTTTTCGGCACTAGAATAATAGGAACAGCACAAGGACTAAGGGGTTCGCGTATATAACCTTTGTCGAGAAGCTCTTGTACTTGACGCATAATCTCCTTCGTCTCCTCTGGATTGGTACGGTATGGTGCACGGTTTGGCAGTGAAGCACCGGGAATTAAGTCAATCTGATGCTCAATCCCTCGAATAGGCGGTAATCCCGGTGGCACGTCTTGTGGAAAGACGTCAGCGAACTCCTGCAAAATGTTAGTGACAGTAGGAGGCAAAGAGGAAGGCACGTCCTCGAATGAAAATAATGCCTCTTTGCACACAAAAGCATAGCAAACAGATTTGCTGAAATCTAGCTCATCAATATCAGATTTGGTGGCAAATAAACATGCACTTTTCAATTTAATTTCAGAAGCAACACTAGATGGTTTATTATTAGGCTTCATTTGTTGCTCAAATTCTTTTGCCACAATCTGATTTTCACTCTTATTCGTCTCCTGTTTGGCTTTATTAGCTCTATTAATATCATCTTTCAAAATGGAATCAGGAGTCATAGGAAGCAAAGTAATATTTTTATCCTTATGAACAAGAGTGATAGAGGCGGAGGTGTCCCGTTTTTCGATGAGATGATGGATTTCGCTTTGGTGGAAGTCGACTTTGACGATCCGACTACGAACGTGCGAGGACGTCGCGCCTTAGCAATCGCTAAACCAACTCCGAGAGGTTATTGACCATGCCAGAGAACGATCAACCTGACCACGAGGGTCTGTTTCCTGCGAGCAAACGAAGAACAAGCAAGAAACTGAGATTGCAATCTGGATATTGCGAATATAAGATGAAAGCTTTATTGATCAAGGTGGGGTTCTGTGACGCCTTTGTCTGGTCGTTGAACACAAACGAAGTACGCGAAGTTGCAGCTATGGCGAACTTTTAATCTAAACAAAACCCACAGTCTAAACGGTGCCCTAAGGGCTGTATATATGGAGGAAGAGAGGGGGAATTTCGTGGCCCTTGGTGGAGGGGTCCGAAATCAACCCTATCTCTTGTTTCCCCACACATACGGACTCTAAAAATAGCCTATACTTATGTATTTCGAAATTACATGGGCCTGGCCCAATAAAAAGGTGACGCAGCACCTATAATAGCCTCGGGACGAAATTTATGAATTGGCATCTTGTATATTTCGTCCAAGGCTTCATGCACCCATTATGGTGGCTTCAAAGTCCTGAAATCATCACTTGTAACTCCGTTCTTGTTCCCCTTGCGCATGGCATCATCCCCATGCTTGTTCTTGCTCCAATGTTCATCCTTCTCCAAGCTAGGCCCTTCATTTGTAAGCAAAACAAATGTATCCAATTTAGGCAGCATCATATTCTCATGAACATTAGAATCATTGCCAAGAAACGAAAGTACCTGATAATTTAATAGGCGTGCGCGAGCTCTAGTAATTGGTCCCGTATATGTAGCAGTAGGGGCTGTGGGTGTAACAATGGTATTGATGTCCTCATCATCCTCCCCTTCTTGAAATGAAGTCGTCCTCGACGGAAACTCATCTTCCTCACCCAAATAAGGCTTCAAATCTGCAATGTTAAAAGTGGGACTAACCCCAAAATCTGCAGGAAGCTCAAGTTTATATGCATTATCATTTATTTTCTCTAACACCTTAAAGGGACCATCAGCACGTGGCATTAGCTTTGATTTGCGCAAATCGGGAAATCTATCCTTACGCAAATGTAACCAAACAAGATCTCCAGGTGCAAACACAACATGTTTTCTACCCTTATCTCCAGCAGGTTTATATTTAGCATTCATACGCTCAATGTTTTCCTTAGTTAACTCATGCATTTTTAAAATCAATTTAGCACGTTGTTTAGCATCAAAATTAACCTTCTCCGAAGATGGAAGAGGCAACAAATCAATAGGTGCACGAGGTAGGAAACCATACACAACTTCAAAAGGGCACATCTTAGTAGTAGAATGCAATGAACGATTATAAGCAAATTCAATATGAGGCATGCATTCCTCCCACATTTTCTTATTATTCTTCAAAACAGCCCTAAGCATAGTAGACAACGTTCTATTGACTACTTCAGTTTGTCCATCAGTTTGGGGGTGACAAGTAGTACTAAAAAGTAGTTTAGTCCCCAACTTAGCCCATAAACATCTCCAAAAGTGGCTAAGAAATTTAGTATCACGATCTGAAACAATAGTATTTGGCACACCATGCAAGCGAATAATTTCACGAAAGAACAAATCAGCAACATTAACAGCATCATCGCTTTTATGACATGGTATAAAGTGTGCCATTTTCGAGAATCTATCCACGACAACAAATATGCTATCCCTCCCCTTCTTTGTTCGAGGTAAACCTAAAACAAAGTCCATAGATATATCCTCCCAAGGAACACTAGGTACAGGCAAAGGCATATATAAACCATGAGGATTGAGTCGTGACTTAGCTTTTTGACATGTAGTGCATCGAGCAATAAAACGCTCATCATCCCGTCTCATCTTTGGCCAAAAGAAATGTGTAGCAAGTACGTCCTCCGTCTTCTTCACGCCAAAATGTCCCATTAATCCTCCTCCATGCGCTTCCTGCAACAACAAAAGACGAACGGAGCTAGCTGGAATGCATAGCTTGTTAGCACGAAACACAAATCCATCGTTAACGACAAACTTGTTCCACATTCTTCCTTCTTTACAATTCTGCATTACATCTTTAAAATCAGCATCATGCACATATTGATCTTTGATGGTCTCCAAACCAAATATTTTGAAGTCAAGTTGTGAAAGCATAGTATAGCGACGAGACAATGCATCAGCAATAACATTTTCTTTTCCCTTCTTGTGTTTAATGACATAAGGGAAAGTCTCAATGAATTCAACCCATTTAGCATGTCTACGATTCAGTTTAGCTTGACTTTTAATATGTTTCAAAGATTCATGATCAGAATGTATAACAAACTCTTTGGGCCATAAATAATGTTGCCATGTTTCTAAAGTCCGATAAAGAGCATATAATTCTTTATCATAAGTAGAATAATTCAGACTAGGCCCACTCAATTTTTCAGAAAAGTATGCAACAGGTTTGCCATCTTGTAATAACACACCTCCTAATCCAATTCCACTAGCATCACATTCAAGCTCAAAAGTCTTATTAAAATCAGGAAGTTGGAGTAAAGGAGCATGTGTCAACTTATCTTTCAATACCGTGAAGGCTTCTTCCTGTGCGGTACCCCAAACAAAAGGCACATCCTTCTTTGTAAGCTCGTTGAGAGGTGCAGCAATGGTGCTGAAATCTCTCACAAAACGCCTATAGAATCCAGCGAGGCCAAGAAAACTCCTCACTTGTGTGACCGTTTTGGGCTGCGGCCAACTCTCAATAGCTTCAATCTTGGCTTTGTCAACTTCAATTCCCTGTGGAGTAACAACATAGACAAGAAAAGATACTCGGTCGGTGCAAAAGGTGCACTTCCCAAGGTTACCAAACAAACGTGCATCACGTAGAGCAATAAAAACAGCACGTAAATGTTCCAAATGTTCTTCCAAAGATCTGCTATAAATCAGTATATCATCAAAATAGACTACCACAAATCGTCCAATGAAAGCACGTAAAACTTCGTTCATTAGTCTCATGAAAGTACTAGGCGCATTAGTTAACCCAAAAGGCATGACTAACCACTCATATAATCCAAACTTAGTTTTAAATGTTGTTTTCCATTCATCTCCCAATTTCATACGAATTTGATGGTATCCACTACGCAAATCAACTTTGGAGAATATTGTAGAGCCACTCAATTCATCAAGCATATCATCTAGCCTAGGAATAGGATGACGATAACGAATAGTAATATTATTAATGCCTCTACAATCAACACACATACGTGATGTACCATCCTTTTTCGGCACTAGAATAATAGGAACAGCACAAGGACTAAGTGATGAGGACATGACTACCTTGGATATGACCAAAAATATTGCATATATGCATATTTGTCAGGTGTATGGGACATTTGTACAATCCACATATGAAGATAAGGAAGAAAGAGATGTTTATTTGCTGTCCAAAAAGTTCTCTCACGTCACTTTTGGCCCAAGAGAAGATAGAGTCCAAGTCTCTCACGTTCTGGATTCAGATTCGGACTGCACAGACACACCTGACTCAAAACGCACACAAGTTTTTCATACGGACTCCGAATTGGGTGATTCTTTTTTTGTTGGAAACTAGATTTCGTGCACTTTCCAACCCAATTGGAATCACCTTCAAATTCGTCCGGAGCGTTGAGTTGTGGACGAAACAATCTGATGCTGCAGCAGAATCCGAGTCAAACTACAAGTCCAAAGGTGTTACATCACCTCCACTTGGGCCCATTGGCCTTGTACGACCTAGATTTAGTTTTAGGCTGCCTTGGGACGTCCTCCCACCTCCTTGGCCGCCACCCCTTGCTCCTATATAAGTAGATCCATCTAGTAGCTTTTCCTGGGGATTTGTTTAGTTAAAAGTTAGCCATTGCAACTTCGTGTACTTCGTTTGTGTCCAACGACCAGACCAAGACCGCTTACGGATCCCCACCATTATCAATACTTCATATATATTTGCAATATCCAGATTGCTTTATCATATTCTTGCTCGTTCTTCGATTGCTTGCAGGAATAGACCTTCGTGGTCAGGTTGATCGTGCTCCGGCGTGGTCAATAACCTCTCGGAGTTGGTTTAGCGATTGCTAAGGCGCAACGTTGTGCACGTTTGTAGTCGGATCGTCAAAGTCGTCTCCACCAAATCGGTAGTTATCATCTCATCGAAAGATCGGGACACCCCGCCTCTATCAACACCTTAAAGGGACCATCAGCACGTGGCATTAGCTTTGATTTGCGCAAATCAGGAAATCTATCCTTACGCAAATGTAACCAAACAAGATCTCCAGGTGCAAACACAACATGTTTTCTACCCTTATCTCCAGCAAGTTTATATTTAGCATTCATACGCTCAATGTTTTCCTTAGTTAACTCATGCATTTTTAAAATCAATTCAGCACGTTGTTTAGCATCAAAATTAACCTTCTCCGAAGATGGAAGAGGCAACAAATCAATAGGTGCACGAGGTAGGAAACCATACACAACTTCAAAAGGGCACATCTTAGTAGTAGAATGCAATGAACGATTATAAGCAAATTCAATATGAGGCAAGCATTCCTCCCACATTTTCTTATTATTCTTCAAAACAGCCCTAAGCATAGTAGACAACGTTCTATTGACTACTTCAGTTTGTCCATCAGTTTGGGGGTGACAAGTAGTACTAAAAAGCAGTTTAGTCCCCAACTTAGCCCATAAACATCTCCAAAAGTGGCAAAGAAATTTAGTATCACGATCTGAAACAATAGTGTTTGGCACACCATGCAAGCGAATAATTTCACGAAAGAACAAATCAGCAACATTAACAGCATCATCGCTTTTATGACATGGTATAAAGTGTGCCATTTTCGAGAATCTATCTACGACAACAAATATGCTATCCCTCCCCTTCTTTGTTCGAGGTAAACCTAAAACAAAGTCCATAGATATATCCTCCCAAGGAACACTAGGTACAGGCAAAGGCATATATAAACCATGAGGATTGAGTCGTGACTTAGCTTTTTGACATGTAGTGCAGCGAGCAATAAAACGCTCAACATCCCGTCTCATCTTTGGCCAAAAGAAATGTGTAGCAAGTACGTCCTCCGTCTTCTTCACGCCAAAGTGTCCCATTAATCCTCCTCCATGCGCCTCCTGCAACAACAAAAGACGAACGGAGCTAGCTGGAATGCATAGCTTGTTAGCACGAAACACAAATCCATCATTAACAACAAACTTGTTCCACATTCTTCCTTCCTTACAAATCTGCATTACATCTTTAAAATCAGCATCATGCACATATTGATCTTTGATGGTCTCCAAACCAAATATTTTGAAGTCAAGTTGTGAAAGCATAGTATAGCGACGAGACAATGCATCAGCAATAACATTTTCTTTTCCCTTCTTGTGTTTAATGACATAAGGGAAAGTCTCAATGAATTCAACCCATTTAGCATGTCTACGATTCAGTTTAGCTTGACTTTTAATATGTTTCAAAGATTCATGATCAGAATGTATAACAAATTCTTTGGGCCATAAATAATGTTGCCATGTTTCTAAAGTCCGAACAAGAGAATATAATTCTTTATCATAAGTAGAATAATTCAGACTAGGCCCACTCAATTTTTCAGAAAAGTATGAAACAGGTTTGCCATCTTGTAATAACACACCTCCTAATCCAATTCCACTAGCATCACATTCAAGCTCAAAAGTCTTATTAAAATCAGGAAGTTGGAGTAAAGGAGCATGTGTCAACTTATCTTTCAATACCGTGAAGGCTTCTTCCTGTGCGGTACCCCAAAGAAAAGGCACATCTTTCTTTGTAAGCTCATTGAGAGGTGCAGCAATGGTGCTGAAATCTCTCACAAAACGCCTATAGAATCCAGCGAGGCCAAGAAAACTCCTCACTTGTGTGACCGTTTTGGGCTGCGGCCAACTCTCAATAGCTTCGATCTTGGCTTTATCAACTTCAATTCCCTGTGGAGTAACAACATAGCCAAGAAAAGATACTCGGTCCGTGCAAAAGGTGCACTTCCCAAGGTTACCAAACAAATGTGCATCACGTAGAGCAATAAAAACAGCACGTAAATGTTCCAAATGTTCTTCCAAAGATCTGCTATAAATCAATATGTCATCAAAGTAAACTACCACAAATCGTCCAATGAAAGCACGTAAAACTTCGTTCATTAATCTCATGAAAGTACTAGGTGCATTAGTTAACCCAAAAGGCATGACTAACCACTCATATAATCCAAACTTAGTTTTAAATGCTGTTTTCCATTCATCTCCCAATTTCCTATGAATTTGATGGTAGCCACTACGCAAATCAACTTTGGAGAATATTGTAGAGCCACTCAATTCATCAAGCATATCATCTAGCCTAGGAATAGGATGACGATAACGAATAGTAATATTATTAATGCCTCTACAATCAACACACATACGTGATGTACCATCCTTTTTCGGCACTAGAATAATAGGAACATCACAAGGACTAAGGGATTCGCGTATATAACCTTTGTCGAGAAGCTCTTGTACTTGACGCATAATCTTCTTCGTCTCCTCTGGATTGGTACGGTATGGTGCACGGTTTGGCAGTGAAGCACCGGGAATTAAGTCAATCTGATGCTCAATCCCTCGAATAGGCGGTAATCCCGGTGGCACGTCTTGTGGAAAGACGTCAGCGAACTCCTGCAAAATGTTAGTGACAGCAGGAGGCAAAGAGGAAGGCACGTCCTCGAATGAAAATAATGCCTCTTTGCACACAAAAGCATAGCAAACAGGTTTGCTGAAATCTAGCTCATCAATATCAGATTTGGTGGCAAATAAACATGCACTTTTCAATTTAATTTCAGAAGCAACACTAGATGGTTTATGATGAGGACATCAATACAATTGTTACACCCACAGCCCCTGCTGCTATACATACTGGACCAATTACTAGAGCTCGTGCACGCCAACTAAATTATCAGGTACTTTCGTTTCTTGGTAATGATTCTAATGTTCATGAGAATATGATGCTGCCTAAATTGGATACATTTGTTTTGCTTACAAATGAAGGGCCTAGCTTGGAGAAGGATGAACATTGGAGCAAGAACAAGCATGGAGATGATGGCATGCGCAAGGGGAACAAGAACGGAGTTACAAGTGATGATTTCAGGACTTTGAAGCCACCATAATGTGTGCATGAAGCCTTGGACGAAATATACAAGATGCCACTTCATAAATTTCGTCCCGAGGCTATTTTAGGTGCTGCGTCACCTTATTATTGGGCCAGGCCCATGTAATTTCGAAATACATAAGTATAGGCTATTTTTAGAGTCCGTATGTGTGGGGAAACAAGA
>NW_021213276.1:0-857 GCF_002162155.2 Triticum dicoccoides | reverse complement strand
TTGTTCATCAACACTCACACTTTATGCCGATTCTTGCCCATTTTGTAGACTATTACTCACTGTTTTGGGGTCCCGGAGTGATTTCCACGATTAACGAACCCAGGGGTGCGTTTACGTGTCGGTCATCAACAATTTGTTTTTGTCGATTTTGGCACATTTCGTGGACTGTTACTCACCGTTTTGGGGTCCCAAAGTGATTTCCACGGTTGTTGAACCCCAAGGTGCGATTAAGTTAAGGTCATCAACACTCGCAGTTTGGGCCGATTCTGGACCGTTTCATGGACTATTTACTCACTGTTTTGGGGCCCCGAAGTGATTTCCATAGTTGTTGAACCCCAAGGTGCGCTTACGGGTCGATCATCAACAATCACAGTTTTGGCCGACTTTGGCATGTTTCTTGGACTATTACTCTGTTTTTTGGGTCCCGGTGTGATTTCCATGATTGACGAACACTCGGGTGCGTTTACGTGTCGGTCATCAACACTCGCGGTTTTGGCCGATTCTGGCCCGTTTAGTAGACTATTACGCACTGTTTTGGGGTCTTGAAGTGATTTCCACGATTAAGGAACCGCCGAGTGCGTTTACGTGTTGGTCATCAACACTCACACTTTTGGCCAATTCTTGCCCATTTTGTAGAATATTACTCACTGTTTTGGGGTCCCGGAGTGATTTCCACGATTAACGAACCCCGGGGTGCGTTTACGTGTCGGTCATCAACACTCGCGGTTTTTGTCGATTTTAACCCGTTTCGTGGACTATTACTCACCGTTTTGGGGTCCCAAAGCGATTTTCCATGGGTGTTGAACCCCAAGGTGTGCTTAAGTGTAGGTCATCAACAATAGCAGTTTGGGCCGATT
>NW_021213275.1:0-893 GCF_002162155.2 Triticum dicoccoides | reverse complement strand
ATTCTGACCCGTTTCGTGGACTATTACTCACCGTTTTGGCGTCCCAAAACGATTTCCATGGTTGTTGAACCCCAAGGTGTGGCTACGTGTCGGTCATCAACAAACACAGTTTTGGCCGATTCTGGCCCGTTTCATGGACTATTACTCAGTTTTTGTGTCCCGCTAAGATTTCCACGATTGATGAACACCGGGGTGTGCTTATGTGTCGGTCATCAACACTTGCAGTTTTGCCAATTCTGGCCCGTTTCATGGACAATTACTCACTGATTTGGGGTCCCTGAGAGATTTCCATGAATGACGAACCCCGTGGTGCGTTTCTGTATCGTTCATCAATAATCCTAGATTTGGCCGATTCTGTGCTCTGTCATGGACTATTACTCACCGTTTGGGGTCCCAAAGCGATTTCCATGGTTGGTGAACCCCAAGGTGTGTTACGTGTTGGTCGTCAAGACTCGCAGTTTGGGCCGGTTCTGGCCCGTATCTTGGAGTATTACTCAGTTTTAGGTTGCCGAAGTGATTTCCACGATTGACGAACCCTGGGGTCCGTTTACGTGTCGGTCATCAACACTCACAATTTTGGCCGATTCTGGCCCATTTCGTTGGCTATTGATCACTGTTTTGGGGTCCCGGAGTGATTTCCACGATTGACGAACCCCGGGATGCCTTTTCGTGTCGGTCATCAACACTCGCGGTTTTTGTCGATTCTGGCCCGTTTCGTGGACTATTACTCACTGTTTTTGGGGTCCCAAAGCCATTTCCATAGTTGTTGAACCTCGAGGTGTGCTTACGTGTCGGTCATCTACAATCGCAGTTTTGGCCGATTCTGGCCCGTTTCATGAACCCCAGGGTGCGTTTACGTGTCGGACATCAACACTCACAGTTTTGGCCGATTC
>NW_021213274.1:0-931 GCF_002162155.2 Triticum dicoccoides | reverse complement strand
GTTTGCCATCTTGTAATAACACACCTCCTAATCCAATTCCACTAGCATCACATTCAAGCTCAAAAGTCTTATTAAAATCAGGAAGTTGGAGTAAAGGAGCATGTGTCAACTTATCTTTCAATACCGTGAAGGCTTCTTCCTGTGCGGTACCCCAAAGAAAAGGCACATCTTTCTTTGTAAGCTCATTGAGAGGTGCAGCAATGGTGCTGAAATCTCTCACAAAACGCCTATAGAATCCAGCGAGGCCAAGAAAACTCCTCACTTGTGTGACCGTTTTGGGCTGCGGCCAACTTTCAATAGCTTCAATCTTGGCTTTATCAACTTCAATTCCCTGTGGAGTAACAACATAGCCAAGAAAAGATACTCGGTCGGTGCAAAAGGTGCACTTCCCAAGGTTACCAAACAAACGTGCATCACGTAGAGCAATAAAAACAGCACGTAAATGTTCCAAATGTTCTTCCAAAGATCTGCTATAAATCAATATGTCATCAAAGCAAACTACCACAAATCGTCCAATGAAAGCACGTAAAACTTCGTTCATTAATCTCATGAAAGTACTAGGTGCATTAGTTAACCCAAAAGGCATGACTAACCACTCATATAATCCAAACTTAGTTGTAAATGCTGTTTTCCATTCATCTCCCAATTTCATACGAATTTGATGGTAGCCACTACGCAAATCAACTTTGGAGAATATTGTAGAGCCACTCAATTCATCAAGCATATCATCTAGCCTAGGAATAGGATGACGATAACGAATAGTAATATTATTAATGCCTCTACAATCAACACACATACGTGATGTACCATCCTTTTTCGGCACTAGAATAATAGGAACAGCACAAGGACTAAGGGATTCGCGTATATAACCTTTGTCGAGAAGCTCTTGTACTTGACGCATAATCTCCTTCGTCTCCTCTGGATTGGTACG
>NW_021213273.1:0-891 GCF_002162155.2 Triticum dicoccoides | reverse complement strand
GTGTGTTTACCGGGGCAAATTAATTAAACCCACCCAAGCCCTTATTAACGCAATGAGGGATGCTCAACAGGGGAAGATCAAGTTCAACAGAGAGAACGACGCGCTGACAAAAGCCCTCGGGAATCCTGAACACGGAGGACGTGTACGAGGCATGGGGCACATTCCGTGGAAAATAGGGTTCCCCCAGAACGATGACCCGTACGGTTACAGAAGCCGTAAGAGAAAGATGGATCGGGAAGCAGATGTTGTGGCGCGGTTGGCATCGGAAATGGATGTGATGAAGAAAACCATGAGTGTACTAGTAGCCGAAAGAGATGCAGCTCGGGTGCAGCATGAAGATCATCCAGCGGATCTCGGAAGCCAGCAGCGGAGAAGCAGCGTGGCTTCCACGGAGGCCCCACCGGCTGGTGCAGATGCACCGACGATCGAAATTACTGCACCGGAGCCTCTGGTGGTCGAAATTACTACACCGGAGCCTCTGATGGTCGAAATTACTTCACCGGAGCCTCCTCGCTACCCCGTGGACGATATAAAGGAGATGAAAGAATGTCATCTGTATTATCCTATCGGGAACATGTCCATGAAGGTAGCCATCGGCAGTGCTTTACCATGTTTACCTGGAGCACTCCACCACAACAACCCCATTCAAGATGGCTATGCTCGTGTCACGGTGGAGGACATAGTCCAAGGGTTTGAGGACCTGGAGATTGACATTGCTACACCTGAAGGGGAGAAAAGACTTGGAGATGTCAAGCGCCATTTCATTCTATGGCAAAAGAAGTTTATCAAGTTTCCAGGCGAGGCGCCAAGGACAACAAGTCCACCCCCCTACGGTGGTGGTGGTGGCGGTGGCGGTGGTGGTGGTGGTGGTGGTGGTGGCGGTTCACCTAC
>NW_021213272.1:0-2074 GCF_002162155.2 Triticum dicoccoides | reverse complement strand
CGGCCCATGGCCTAGCCTGGCCGGCCCCCTGCTGGTCCGACCGGCCGGCCCCTCCGGCGACCGCCTCCTGCCGCTCCGGTGGTCATCCCCTGCCCCGACCGGCCGCCCCCTGCTCCGGTGGTCGCCCCCTCATCCATAGGTAAGATTTTTGTACCTTTTTTGTGCAACGATGTTGTAGATGAATGCATATATTTATAGTAATAGATGATTAGATAGATGGATGTTAGATAGATGAATGAAATGAAAGAGAGTATAAATGTGAAAAAAATTAAGTGCACAATGTGAGATAGATAGATGGTAGATGAATGGATATTTGTGTAGTTTTACTATGTTTTTAGATACATACTCAATATTATAGATATATGTATTGTGAAGATGAGATGAGAGGGAAGAGTAATTTTTTTGTGAAGATAGATAGACGAAAGTTAAAATTTGGATATGATGAGTGGTTACTTCATCAAGTTGGTCTTGCTAAAACAAGTTTGTGATATGATGTGATGTGTGATGATGCTTTATATGTGATGTGATGACCTAATTTTTTTCATTTGGTGGAATTTAGAGGGTTTCTGGTGTTGCCTCCGGTGGAGTGATGTGAGTAATTTAAATGAATCCTTAATTTTGTTATGTGGCTTCCAATAAAGCAGAGATGGCAGATAATCAGTGGATGTATAGTGGGTTTTTCCATCGGAATCAAGTAACAACAGAGTGGGTCGAGAAAATTGATGTGTTTTTGAAAGAGATATTCCATAGTCCAATGAGGATGGTGCTAGAATGCCCGTGTGCCAGATGTAAGAGACGTATCCGCAAAGATAAGAGTGAGATGACTAAGCACCTTCACACGCATGGATTTATGCCCAACTTTAATATGCCGATAAACTTTGCCCAGCAGGACCGTGGTAGAGAGGATGTGATACGACAACGCGTCGCTGGTTATGAGGATGATGGGGTTAGAGACATGCTATATGATGTCTTTGCTGCACAGCCGACACCTCCATCACATTCAGTGAATGAACCGGAGGAAACCGCAAAGGCCTTCCTAGAAATCTTTTCTAAAACTTGTAGGGGACCGGTGGCTCGACTACTGCTGGTCCACGTTCGATGAATGGGTGGCACTAGGCAGTGATGGTCCGGTTAGTACATTTGCCTAACTACTGGCAAACTAGTTCTCGTTCATTCAACACTATCATATCATATTTACCATTAGAATCTTTTCTGAAACATGTAGGGGACCGGTGGCTCGGCTACTGCTCCATCGACCCCAGTCACTCCGATTTGGCATAGTGATGGTGGTCGTGGTGGCGGTTTTGGCGGAGGTGGTCTTGGTGGTGGTGGTTTTGGCGGAGGTGGTCTTGGTGGTGGTTTTGGCGGAGGTGGTCTTGGTGGTGGTGGTTTTGGCGGAGGTGGTCTTGGTGGTGGTTTTGGCGGAGGTGGTCTTGCTTGATGTCGATGATGATTCCGTGCATGTGGCCGTCGTGCCATGCCTTTCATGTTGCTACTTTTATGATGTTCCATGTCTTGCACTACTTTTATGTTCATGAACTTCTGCCGGTGATGATCTTTAGATGATGATGATGAACTTGACTATGTTTAGATGATGATGATGAACTTGAGTATGTTTAGATGATAAACTGTCATATTTCTGCATAATTCCATATTCTTCTTCTTTGAAATGCTGTCAAATGAATTGAAAAAGAGAAAACAGGGAAAATAAAAAAATAAAAAAAAACTATGCCTACGGCAAAGCTGTCGGCATATATAAGCCGAGGAGTTACCAGGGCTTGCCACGTGGCAGATCTATGCCTACAGCAATGCCGTCGGCATAGATTTTCATCTACGCCGACGGCTTTGCCGTAGGCATAGCCCTGCCGCCAGGAGAAACCAGGGAAAGACACGTGGCAGGACTATGCCTACGGCAAAGCCGTCGGCATAGATTCCATCTATGCCTATGGCTTTGCCGTAGGCATATCACTGCCACCAGGAGCACCACGGGACGCCACGTGGCAGAGGTACGCCGACGGCTAGGCCGTCAGCATAGATTTCTACCTATGCCGACGGCCAAGCCGTCGGCGTACCT
>NW_021213271.1:0-1354 GCF_002162155.2 Triticum dicoccoides | reverse complement strand
GTGTTTTTAAACCTGAATTTTTTTCCTCCTGAATTTCTTTGTATTTTCTTATTGACACTATTGATACAATCATCTGACAAAGATTAGCTAAAGCTGTTTGTAGATACGTTGAAACCTGAAAAGCTTCTTTGGTTATCCTTTTAATAGTTCTACGTTTATTTTCTCATAGGTCATAATTCTTATGTAATACCAAGATGCATTGTGGTAGTGTACATGTGTTAAATTCAGGTTGTTATTCACAATTTGCGACAAAATTTAGCTCACGCTACATATAAATATGTTGAAATGTGAAAGCTCTTTTTCTTCTCCTTTCTACACCTTGCATCGGATTGCATCCCTTTAGTTATCCAACATTTTGTACAACATGTAGAGATTAGGAAGTTCATCATAGTTTGTCTATTTCCGTGCTAATAAATGTATGAAATCTGCATTTCCAAGCTACTAGGACAAGTAAAAAATAATAATTTTACTACAGGATTCAAAAACAGCAGTTCTGAAGTGTACTTTATTTATTTGTGAAAGTGATCACATTTTGTTTCATTTTTCTATAGACAAATCTACTAATACATACTCACGATAAAACTATAAAAGTTCTAGTCCGCACATTGGGCGGGCCACCCGGCTAGTTAGTCTAAAGATAACAAAATGAGTCTGGAATTTGAATTAAATTGAAGTATTTTCTTGGACTTTCAAGTTGAGTATTATTAAAGTAGTAAGGACTATCCACATCCTTGGCTTGCCCTTGATCAATTATTTCCAGAGAAGCATTCAATTCATCAATCAATTATGTTGATTTTAGTGGCTGGTACTTCTCCTCAACATCAGTATATTCACCGTGGCCACTCCAAATCGGCAAGAATGAGGTACCAGTGCTCTGGAGCAGTGCAAGCTAATTGCTTCTCATGTGAAGGGGTGCGGGCGCGGGAGAGGTATTTCTGGTGGGCCAAGGGACTAAGAAGCGACCGCGGCAGCGGTACAGACGCCCGCAAAGCCCCATAATTTGTTTTTGGTTTACAGGAAAAATGCACATCCATACCGGCCTGGGGAATATAGAACCGTATTGGATGGAAAACCATGTCCGGATGGTTGCGAGCGGTTTGAGGGTTAGCTTTTGTAACGCCCGGTTAGTTATGCTATAGCAATTCCCTGCTAATGATGTCACGTCACCATGATTACTGTTGTTAACCTCACAATGATTCAATCCCGTTCAAATTCAAATTTAGAATAAAGGCAAACATCAAAAGTTTTCAAACATTAAAACTAAAATCTTTGAGAGGTGACAAATAATGCATAAGTAATTATGGTGAAGAAACCACACTTTAATCAAATGTTTAAATACTCTAAAATGAAAAAA
>NW_021213270.1:0-968 GCF_002162155.2 Triticum dicoccoides | reverse complement strand
ATCTTAGTACTACCGGGATGAATGGAGAGAGGAGATTCATGAGCTTCCTTAAGGATCAATCGCCTCAGGTTTCGCACTTTGGGAACCACTAGTCGATTCCCGAAGTATACGACCCCTTGATCATTAGTGGAGAAGCAATTCGCAATTCCTTTCTGGATGTTTCTCTTGATGCGGGAGATTCCCGGATCTACCTTCTGTGCTTTGATGATCTGATCCGTAAGGGTAGGTTTTGCCACCAAGGTGGAAAGAAAACCTTGAGGAACAATGTGAAGGTTAAGCTTCCGAAATTCCTCATGGAGAAGCGGTTGACTTTGTTGTAACATCAGGTTGTTACAATAAGATTTACGACTTAGCGCATCAGCCATGACGTTGGCTTTCCCTGGGGTGTAGGTTATTCCTAAGTCGAAGTCTGTGATCAACTCAAGCCAACGTCTTTGCCTGAGATTCAGATCCGGTTGGGTGAAAATGTACTTCAGACTTTGGTGATCAGTGAATATCTCGCAACGGTTACCGAGGAGGTAATGTCGCCAGGTCTTAAGTGCATAGACTACGGCTGCTAGCTCTAGATCATGAGTAGGATAATTCTCCTCATGTGGGTGCAATTGCCGTGAAGCGTAGGCAATTACGTGTCGATCTTGCATGAGAATGCAACCTAGTCCTTGTCGCGAGGCGTCGCAGTAGATAACAAAGTCCTTGGAGAAGTCTGGCGGTACCAGTACGGGAGCAGAGGTCAGGCGTCTTTTCAGTTCCTGAAAGCTGTGCTCACATTGTGGAGTCCATTCGAACTTCTTATCTTTCTTGAGGAGTTCGGTTAGAGGTTTAGCAACCTTGGAGAAGTTCTCGACAAAGCGACGACAATAGCTCGCTAAGCCCAGAAAACTCCGAACTTGCTTGACCGATTCGGGTGGAGTCCAATTAAGGACGGCTTGAACTCGCTCAGGGTTAACAGCAATACCTTTACCAGATAT
>NW_021213269.1:0-1805 GCF_002162155.2 Triticum dicoccoides | reverse complement strand
TGAGCGCCAAAGGCTGGTGGAGGAATCCCTGGATGTTCTCAAGCAGTGTCTTGAGGACACGAAAGAGCTCATCGCCGCTCGCCGCGGAGACTAGTTCCCGTGGCCTGCAGCAACGCATCAAGAAAGTAGATATCAGCGAGCCAGATCCTTGTCCTCCTTCTTCTTTTGCCCTTGTGTATTTCGGGCATAGCCACATGTGGCTTTTTTAATTATCTTTCTAATTATGTGAGACAATTAATCGTCCTTATCTTTCTGTGGAAGATCAATGTTGCGAGGCTGGAATGAAGAAAACTCTTGCTGTGGCGACCTGGCGTTGCTGTTCTTCTAGTTGTTGCTGGGCTTCCTTCAGTTTCCTGGTTTCTTTTGATGTAATAATTGGTTTAGGATGTGGATTGTGTCGTCGGTTGTGAAATGTTGGGTTCTAGCGCGGATGTTTGGCCTTTGTTGGCCTCTTGGGATGTTGCGATTTCAATCTGGTAGCTTTTAGTCCTTCGTGTTAGGTTGGAGTTGTGCTGAACTTCTTGTGAATTGTGGTGGTTTTCAATAATAAAAATCGGAAGGGGCAAGACCTTCTTTCATCAAAAAATAAATTAATCGTCCTTATATATTCATCAGTCTTGCTATAAGTCGCAGTAGATGCTATATAGGTCCGTCGGATCTTACATCAAGATCCGTGCTTTCAGATTTCTTTTTTCTCTCTTAAATCTCAGTCGAGTGAGACATAGCCACATCATTGAACAGAGGCTCGGGCGCCATTAATGGAGACCTTGGGAGAGAGGTGGACGGCATATGGAGGTCAAAGGGCTCTCCTCCCAATAAGCACGCGCAGGGGTCTGATCGCATGCCTCTCGTACTCAAATAGCTACCCTGCATGGCGCCTCCTAGCTAATAAAAAATGGGGATGCGTGGCGGCACGTAAATGGTACTAGTAAGTAGAACGCCCACGGTTTCAATAATACTTGTGTTTTCGATTGTAACGTGACATCACTTGTTCCAAAATGACTTTGTTGATTGTTAATGTGTGCGCCTTCGCAAATCGGACTGCAAATTTACCACAGCATGTTGGTACCATGTCATGGCTCCAAGCCAAGTTTCATTATTTTCATGTGTGTTTTGGATTTACAGGAATTAAAAACCTAAGTTTCTCAATGTTTCCAACCCAGCCACAACACCCAGAATTTTGAATTTCATTCCCATTTCTTGCATGGAACCTAGAAATTTACCCGAGGACACACATGTGATTTTTCAACCAACTTTGGTGCACCGGAACATGTGCTTGTATTTCAAATTTGAAGTATGCACACAAAGGTGACACGTTCCCTGCCAGAACCACGAGCCTTCTTGAGAGAAGCTCCGATTTGCAAGAAGCTTATACCAAAATTTGTTCCTATTCGGCCAATTTTTTTACCACGGCATGGTACTACCATGACATGACACCATGCCAATTTTCATGATTTTAAAACCAAGTTTCTCAATGTTCTCGACCGAGCCACGATGCCCAGATGTTTGAATTTTATTCTCATTTTTTGCATGGGACCTACTCCCTCCTTCCATCTATATAGGGCCTAATGTGTTTTTCAAGACAACCTTTGACTATTGACAAGATTAATAGCACATGAGATGTATACTATGAAAATTATATTATTGGAAGCTCCTTTGACATACAAATTTGAAGGTATGCTTTGTGTAAGTTGCATGTCATATATTATTGGTGTAACGTTTGGTCAAAGTTAGGCTTGAAAAAACACATTAGGCCCTATATAGATGGAAGGAGGGTGTAGAAATTCACCCGAGGACACAAATGT
>NW_021213268.1:0-3229 GCF_002162155.2 Triticum dicoccoides | reverse complement strand
AAATAATAAATTCCTTGTAAAGTGTTGGTATGGAGGGCACCCGTGGATACGGCTAGCCATGGAAAGTGAAAGTTATGGTGGCAAAAGGAATAAAATTTATTTTCTGTTTGGGAACTGCCTATGATATATCTAGCATGGAAAGTGTTGGGATGCTCCAAGTCGTTTTCGTTGGTGGGATAGATACACCTCCCAAAATGTTTTTATCTCTATTTTTTTCACTTTGAGCTCTGGCACCTCTACAAATCACTACTTCCCTCTGCGAAGGGCCTTTCTTTTACTTTATGCAATTTTTATTTTTGAAATTGAGTCTCCATCCTCTCTTATAAAAGCACCAACTAGGGGACAATATGATCGTACTTAAGTATTGCGTGTAGCTAATATTCGAGTGTGTTTCATGAATGGATCAATGTTTGAGCATGATGGGCTAGGGATAACTTGTTTTAATGTAGATATTTTGAAAGACATGGTCACTTGTTAATATGCTTGAGTATCTAAATCATTATGTCAAAACTAGACTATTGCTTTGAATCACATAAAATTCCAAATGTCCATGCTATGAAGAAAAGAACATGATATGACATGATAAACAACACTCCACATCAAAAATTCTGTTTTATCACTTACCTACTCGAGGACGAGCAGGAGTTAAGCTTGGGGATGCTGATACGTCTCCAACGTATCTATAATCTATTATTATTATTACATGCTATTTTATTATTAATCTTGGATGTTTTATAATCATTATATAGTCATTTTATATCATTTTTTGGTACTAACCTATTGACATAGTGCCAAGTGTCAGTTGTTGTTTTCTACATGTTTTTTACATTGCAGGAATTCAATATCAGACGGAGTCCAAATGGCACGCCAATTTATGATGATTTTTTTGGGCCAGAAGGAACACAACGGGCCCTGGTTGCACTGGGGGGGAGTCCCGAGGAGGGGACAACCCACCAGGGCGCGCCAGGAGGCCCAGGCGCGCCCTGGTGGGTTGTGCCCACCTCGAGTGCCCAGTGGACCGACTCTTTGCTCTATAAATACCCCAATATTCCAGAAACCCTAGAGGAGTCGATGAAATTTTAATCCAGCCACCGCAGAGTCTAGAACCACGAGATCCAATCTAGACACCATCACGGAGGGGTTCACCACTTCCATAGGTGCCTCTCCGATGATGCGTGAGTAGTTCTTTGTAGACCTTCGGGTCCATAGTTAGTAGCTAGATGGCTTCCTCTCTCTCTCTCTCTCTCTCTCTCTCTCTTGATTATCAATACAATGGTCTCTTGGAGATCCATATGATGTAAGTCTTTTGGCGGTGTGTTTGTTGGGATCTGATGAACTTCGAGTTTATGATCAGTTATATCTTTTTATATCCATGAAAGTTATTTGAGTTCTTTGATCTCTTATATGTGTGATCTCTTATAGCCTCGTATTTCTTCTCCGATATTTGGGTTTTGTTTGGCCAACTTGACCTATTTATCTTGTAACGGGAAGAGGTGCCCGGTAGTGGTTCGATCTTACGGTGCTTAATCCTAGTGACAGAAAGGGAACCAACACGCATGTATCGTTGCTACTAAGGATAAAAATACGGGATCCATATCTGCCGGAATAGATAAACGGATCTTGTCTACATCATGTCATCGTTCTTATTGCATTACTCCGTTTTTCCATGAACTTAATACACTAGATGCATGCTGGATAGCAGTCGATGTGTGGAGTAATAGTAGTAGATGCAGGTAGGAGTCGGTCTACTAATCTTGGACGTGATGCCTATGTAACAATCATTGCCTGGATATCGTCATGATTATTTGAAGTTCTATCAATTGCCAACAATAATTTGTTCACCCACCGTTTGCTATTTTTCTCGAGAGAAGCCACTAGTGAAACCTACAGCCCCCGGGTCTTCTTTCTCATATATTTGCCTTGCGATCTACTTTTTCCTTGCGTTTATTTTCAGATATATTAAACCAAAAATACAAAAAATACCTTGCTGCAATTTATTTGTTCCGCGTTATATTTATCCCATCTACAAATTTACCTCACGTCCTTCGCCTATCTTGAGGCGCCGTACCCCGAAAGGGATTGACAACCCCTTTAACACGTCGGGTTGCAACATGTTGTTATTAGTGTGTAGGGGCTGTTTACGTTGTGTTGCTTGGTTCTCCTACTGGTTCGATAACCTTGGTTTCATATCTGAGGGAAATACTTACCGCCGTTGTGCTGCATCATCCCTTCCTCTTTGGGGAAATACCAACATAGCTTCAAGCGACATCAGGCTCTTCGGGGAAGATTCTGAACAGTGTCAGCCGGGAGGCACAAGACGGCCATCAAGCCATCCGGCGTAGATCAAACAGTACCAAATTTAAATAAAATCTTGTGACCCCAATTTAGTTTTCAGTCAAGAGACATGTGACCACTCTCATACCTTACTGTTGAACTCTTAGGGGATTTCTTCAGATCAGAGATATTTGTCGTTCTTAACATTATGTGTTTTCTGCATCTTCAGACACAATGTCTTCCTTCTCACCGCAGCTGCTCCAACAAGGGAAGCATACACCAGAAGGGAGCTATATTCTCCACTCAATAGTCCCCTGCCTCAAATGTGCGTGCCCGACATGGACAGCCACAACAATTGCAGGGCCATCGACAAGTCAGCAGATGATGCTCACTCCTATGGATGGCGGACAGATAGATTGTACCCTCATCTTACTTTTGTGCAACATTTATGGCTTTGTTATTCATCTAAGCATGGAAAATAGATTATCACATGTCACTGTATATTCATGCTGATCTCTTAAGAGTCTTGTTCAGGAGTTAACGTTGTTCCATAGTTCAGATAAGAGACTTGTTCAGGAGGTAACGATGTTCCATAGTTATCATCCATCAGCCATTGCTATCCCACAGGATGGTGATTATACCACTTCCAGGATTACTTATGTTGTTGTTCTTTAATACTTTTGTGTGCCATCTAGTTAATCTCGAGTACAAACAATACTTATTTTGTAGCTTTCATCTGTGTTCTCCCTTTAGTTTTTAAGACCTGTTGCTTCTAGTTATGTCCAGTGCTACTATTTATGTCGTCTCCTACAGGCACTCATTACATAAATCTAACTAGTAGTTGTCTTCCATGCATGTCGGATATAATTGCACACACTGATATATCCACAAGAATCTCCCGGAGCAATGTGACGGCCAACAAACTTGACGTCAATGATAACCAATATGATGGAAC
>NW_021213267.1:0-874 GCF_002162155.2 Triticum dicoccoides | reverse complement strand
CACTAGGCACAATAGTTGTTTCTTAGCCGTGTGCGGTGCCCCCCTCCACCGTTTACTCCTCTGATCATATTGTCGTAGTGCTTAGGTGAAGCCCTGCGTGGATCACTTCACCAACACCATCACCACGCCGTCGTGCTGACGGAACTCATCGACTCCTTCGTACCTCTACTGGATCAGGAGTTCGAGGGACTTCATTGAGCTAAACGTGTGCAGAACTCGGAGGTGTCGTATGTTCAGTACTTGATTCGAGAAGACGTTCGACTACATCAACCACGTTAAGTTAAGGCTTCCGCTTTCGGTCTACGAGGGTGTAACGCCCGGATAATCTTACTACAGTAATCCCACGCTAATCATGGCACGTCATCCCGATTACTGTTGCTATCCTCGCAATGATTCGAAACCGTTCAAATTCAAAATTCAAATTGATGAAAACAATATTTTTTTTTCAAAATTTAAAATAAAATTGTTCGGTGGTTGACGAATATTATAAAGGTAATTATAGTGCAACAGGCATATTTTTATAAAATGGCTAAATGGATTAAATGATTTAGACAGAAAAGAAATAATAAAAGAAAATACAAAAGGAAAGAAAAACAGAAAACCAAAAGAAAAAAAAACAAAAGGAGAGAACCCCCCCTGGCCATCTAGGCCTCGGCCCAGCAAGCCGACGGGCCGCCAGACCAGCCCACTGGCCCGGCCGGACCCTCCCTCGCTCCTCCTCCTCCCCTGAACCCCACCACCTCGCCCCGACCTCGCTTCGTCCGCCCCGACGCACCGCCCGGCCACCACCGCCTCCTTCCCGCGGCTCCTGGCCGCGCCCGCCAGGGCCGTCGCCGTCCGGGGCCTTCCCTGCTTCCCGCCCCCTGCCGCTGTC
>NW_021213266.1:0-1220 GCF_002162155.2 Triticum dicoccoides | reverse complement strand
GGTTCTCCACGCCTTGTCCCCGTCCCAGTGGTGTTTCTAGCATCGTCGGAGGGCTTGTGGTGGTATGTCTCCGGCGGATCTCGCGGGATTCGGTCGTCGTTTGTGTTCGGTGGATCCACGTGGATCTTGTTTTCGTTCGTCTGCGTTCGTGTGTCTACAGGTTGGATCATTCCGATCTACGCTTCTTTTCATTGGCGGCGGTTGCTGTTCTGGTGCAATGGTTCTATGGGGCCATAGCACGACGACTTCCTGGCTGTCTACTATAACAAAGTTTGTCCGACTCCGATGAGGGAGGGGCGAAGACGGCGGCACGCCTTCTGCTCGCTCCAGTGCCAGTACTCGTCGCTAGGTGGTCTACGGACCTAGATATATTAATTACTTCTGGTGTTCTTTGTACTATGTTAACAGTTGACGAATAGATTGAAAGTTATCCTCGCAAAAAATAAACTTTGAGCCCCACCTATACGTTTAACATTCTCTCACTATAATCACAGTCTATTGCATTTTTCATGGGCCCACAATTTTTGGATATCTTCACATTTTTGTCGGCTCGTGAACCCTGAGTGTAGGATGAATTTCCAGGTATTTTCACATCTAGTTTTTTTTCTTTCTTTACTCTTAAGTGTAAGTTTAATTTGTAGCTAAAACTTTTGAGGTTGTACATGAAACATGGATGTTTGTTTGCACATTTTTGAGAAAATTTGAACATGTTCTGTATTATTTTAAATCGATCTTTCCTAAAGCCAGACTTTTACACTACTAGTGTGTACATCGCACACAGTGTTTACCTAGGATGTGTTATTGGAGTGCTTAACACTATGTATCTGCAGTACTCCGGACACTCCGTCAGCTCATATTACTTATGCAGTTTTTTTGTTGAACATAAGAATGGCCTCCCCTCCGATTTGTATTAAAGAAAACACATTGTTCACCTAATAACAAATTAGTGACAGAACAGAAATTTAAACATCAACATCCATTAACTAGCGCTCTAAACATCCATTGCCACCAGCCGGCCCAAGGCCAAGACCATCCAAAAGGCAAGCTACCCTACTGAGCAATCAAAGGGGGCGACAAGACGTCACCCAGGACACAAACGAGGTTTAACACGGCAATATATTACATCACCAAAGACTGCAGCAATGCAAGTAAACAAAGCTTTGACAACAATCATTCTTTTCTTCTTCAGCTCCCCAGCCTACGAACTCCATATCTCCACC
>NW_021213265.1:0-1476 GCF_002162155.2 Triticum dicoccoides | reverse complement strand
CCTCTGATTTTGCTCAGCTTGTGTGACCTGCACACTCAAAACACGTTGAGCAACTAAACATTCATACCTGTCAGCGTCTTCAGGAGCCATGTATTGCGTCTCATGATCAGAATCATCTCCACCATGTTCTTCACGTGTAATAAGAGCCAATGTCTCCTCATCATAGTCACTAGCGGACTCATATCCACCATCCGCGGTAGCAATCATCACACGCGGAGATTTGCATTCTCTCGCATAATGACCTCCTCCCTTACAACGACGACAAATAATATCACTTGTGTGCCCTGTTGATGCCCTGGAAGAAGAACTCTGTGCAGGCCCGGCAGGTGCGCTCTTGGCAGATAATGGTGGTTGTTCCTGTTTTCTTGTATCACGGCTGTAGGAGGCACCTGATTGAGGTGCTGGTGCAGTTGAAGTAGAAGATGCACGCGGTGTCCATGAGGAAGGTCGGCCTGCAGAAAAGTTAGTCCGCGCCAATGCTTGTCGATCCTGCACTTCACGTTCAGCTTTACAAGCAAGATGGAATAAACGAGTGATATTAGTATACTCCTTATAGTCTAGAATGGTCTGAATCTCTCTATTTAATCCACCCAGAAAACGTGCAAGCATAGCTTCATTCTCCTCAACAATACCACATCGAATCATGCCAGTTTGTAATTCCTGATAATATTCTTCTACAGAATTTTTTCTTTGTCTTAAACGCTGCAATTTTTGAAGCAATTCACGTTGATAATATGGTGGAACCCAACGCGTACGCATAGCGGTTTTCAAAGCAGCCCAAGTAGTTGGAATAGGATATAATCTACAATGTTCAGACCACCAGACACATGAAAAACTAGTGAAAGCACAAACAGCAGCAGCAACCCGTCTCTCCTCGGGATATTGTAAACATGTAAAACGTTGTTCAGTTTCTAACTCCCAAGTAAGATATATATCAGGAACATATCTACCCTCAGATGGTGGAATATTCAATTTCAGTTTAGGAATATGGACATCATCTCGTACCTGAGGTGGTGGTGCATGCCTACCATTACGAATATATACCTGAGGTCGACCTGGTGGTGGTGGTGCTGGTGGCTGCACGTAGTTCGGATTTTGATCAACCTCATCCTCATAATCTCCCACATAATCATCATCCTCCTGGGTACCAGCAGCAGCAGTAGCAGGAGCCAAAGAAGCACCAACAGCAGTAGCAGCGGCACCAGAATTTTGTCCTGGCTCAATAGGAACACGCTGTGCTCGTCCATACTGATTCGGAAGGGGGCGTAGTTGTTGTTGTTGCAGAGGTGCGACAGGTGCAGCCGGTGGTGGAAGACGCGCAAGCAGTTCATTAAATCTGTTATCGAGCTTTGTTTCGAACGTCTTCTCAAGGCCAGTAATCTTCTCCATGGCCTCTTCAAAATTGTTCAGCACATCTTGCACCTGTTCAGTCATCATTTGCTGAAACTTATCATGAAGCTCCTTGTTCGATAAGTT
>NW_021213264.1:0-900 GCF_002162155.2 Triticum dicoccoides | reverse complement strand
TAGTTTTAGGCTGCCTTGGGACGTCCTCCCACCTCCTTGGCCGCCACCCCTTGCTCCTATATAAGTAGATCCATCTAGTAGCTTTTCCTTGGGATTTGTTTAGTTAAAAGTTAGCCATTGCAACTTCGTGTACTTCGTTTGTGTCCAACGACCAGACCAAGACCGCTTCCGGATCCCCACCATTATCAATACTTCATATATATTTGCAATATTCAGATTGCTTTATCATATTCTTGCTCGTTCTTCGATTGCTTGCAGGAATAGACCTTCGTGGTCAGGCTGACCGTGCTTCCAGCATCGTCAGTAACCTCAGGAGATTGGTTTAGCGATTGCTAAGGCGCAACGTCGTGCACGTTTGTAGTCGGATTGTCAAAGTCGTCTCCACCAAATCGATAGTTATCATCTCATCGAAAGATCGGGACACCCTCGCCTCTATCAATCGACCTGACCACGAAGGTCTATTCCTGCAAGCAATCGAAGAACAAGCAAGAATATGATAAAAGCAATCTGAATATCGCGAATATGTATGAAGTATTGATAATGGTGGGGATCCGAAAAGTGGTCTTGGTCTGGTCGTTGGACACAAACGAAGCACACGAAGTTGCAATGGCTAACTTTTAACTAAACAAATCCCAAGGAAAAGCTACTAGATGGATCTACTTATATAGGAGCAAGGGGTGGCGGCCAAGGAGGTGGGAGGACGTCCCAAGGCAGCCTAAAACTAAATCTAGGTCGTACAAGGCCAATGGGCCCAAGTGGAGGTGATGTAACACCTTTGGACTTGTAGTTTGACTCGGATTCTGCTGCAGCATCAGATTGTTTCGTCTACAACTCAACGCTCCGGACGAATTTGAAGGTGATTCCAATTGGGTTGGAAAGTGCACGAAATCTAGTTTCCAA
>NW_021213263.1:0-999 GCF_002162155.2 Triticum dicoccoides | reverse complement strand
TAATGGCACCTGTCTCAAAACACTCAGAAACACCTAAAAATAGGATAGCCAGAATTTTTTTCGAAAAATGCGTTTTCGAAAAATTTTGGGCCTAAACGGAGCGTGGCTACCCGACTCTTTTTTTTTTCCGAAACCTACTCCGGCAAGGAAACACGAATCGGAATCTAGATGGATCCCGAAAACAAACCTAATAAGCAAAGAACTCGGATTGGTGGTGGATATATGGTGGTGGTATATGGCAGCGGTGGTGGTAGCGGTGGTAGTATATGGATATGGATCGGTGGTGGTATATGGACACGGATTGGTGGTGGTATATGGATACGGATTCGGTGCGGTGGTGGTAGATGGCAGGGGCGATGATGATGGTGCGGCGGCGGCGTGACAACTTATGACCAGAACTCGAAACTCTAAAAGACTATACTCTAAGACCAGCAACTAGACACGACGATGCAACCGCAAATTCAACAAAGCAAAAACCCTAAAAAGATTATGCAAGGCTCAGATTGGTTCGGATATGATGAACTAACCCTAATTTTTTTTTGTGGCTTTTTCGTGGACTATAGGTATGAAGAACAGACTCGATCTAAACTACGAAAAACTGTAAAATCTCACCGAGCAACCTGGAAATCTGATACCACTTGATAGAGGCAAAGGTGTCCTGTCTTTCGATGAGATGGTGGATTTCGCTTTGGTGGAAGTCGACTTTGACGATCCGACTACGAACGTGCGAGGACGTCGCGCCTTAGCAATCGCTAAACCAACTCCGAGAGGTTATTGACCACGCCGGAGCACGATCAACCTGACCACGAGGGTCTGTTTCCTGCGAGCAAACGAAGAACAAGCAAGAAACTAAGATTGCAATCTGGATATTGCGAATATAAGATGAAAGCTTTATTGATCAAGGTGGGGTTCTGTGACGCCTTTGTCTGGTCGTTGAACACAAACGAAGTACGCGAAGTTGCAGCTATGGCGAACTTTTAATCTAAACAAAACCCAACG
>NW_021213262.1:0-1303 GCF_002162155.2 Triticum dicoccoides | reverse complement strand
ACATTTGTGTCCTCGGGTGAATTTCTACACCCTCCTTCCATCTATATAGGGCCTAATGTGTTTTTTCAAGCCTAACTTTGACCAAACGTTACACCAATAATATATGACATGCAACTTACACAAAGCATACCTTCAAATTTGTATGTCAAAGGAGCTTCCAATAATATAATTTTCATAGTATACATCTCATGTGCTATTAATCTTGTCAATAGTCAAAGGTTGTCTTGAAAAACACATTAGGCCCTATATAGATGGAAGGAGGGAGTAGGTCCCATGCAAAAAATGAGAATAAAATTCAAACATCTGGGCATCGTGGCTCGGTCGAGAACATTGAGAAACTTGGTTTTAAAATCATGAAAATTGGCATGGTGTCATGTCATGGTAGTACCATGCCGTGGTAAAAAAATTGGCCGAATAGGAACAAATTTTGGTATAAGCTTCTTGCAAATCGGAGCTTCTCTCAAGAAGGCTCGTGGTTCTGGGAGGGAACGTGTCACCTTTGTGTGCATACTTCAAATTTGAAATACAAGCACATGTTCCGGTGCACCAAAGTTGGTTGAAAAATCACATGTGTGTCCTCGGGTAAATTTCTAGGTTCCATGCAAGAAATGGGAATGAAATTCAAAATTCTGGGCGTTGTGGCTGGGTTGGAAACATTGAGAAACTTAGGTTTTTAATTCCTGTAAATCCAAAACACACATGAAAATAATGAAACTTGGCTTGGAGCCATGACATGGTACCAACATGCTGTGGTAAATTTGCAGTCCGATTTGCGAAGGCGCACACATTAACAATCAACAAAGTCATTTTGGAACAAGTGATGTCACGTTACAATCGAAAACACAAGTATTATTGAAACCGTGGGCGTTCTACTTACTAGTACCATTTACGTGCCGCCACGCATCCCCATTTTTTATTAGCTAGGAGGCGCCATGCAGGGTAGCTATTTGAGTACGAGAGGCATGCGATCAGACCCCTGCGCGTGCTTATTGGGAGGAGAGCCCTTTGACCTCCATATGCCGTCCACCTCTCTCCCAAGGTCTCCATTAATGGCGCCCGAGCCTCTGTTCAATGATGTGGCTATGTCTCACTCGACTGAGATTTAAGAGAGAAAAAAGAAATCTGAAAGCACGGATCTTGATGTAAGATCCGACGGACCTATATAGCATCTACTGCGACTTATAGCAAGACTGATGAATATATAAGGACGATTAATTTATTTTTTGATGAAAGAAGGTCTTGCCCCTTCCGATTTTTATTATTGAAAACCACCACAATTCACAAGAAGTTCAGCACAACTCCA
>NW_021213261.1:0-876 GCF_002162155.2 Triticum dicoccoides | reverse complement strand
ATTGGGCCAGGCCCATGTAATTTCGAAATACATAAGTATAGGCTATTTTTAGAGTCCGTATGTGTGGGGAAACAAGAGATAGGGTTGATTTCGGACCCCTCCACCAAGGGCCACGAAATTCCCCCCTCTTCCTCCATATATACAGCCCTTAGGGCATCGTTTAGACTTTGGGTTTTGTTTAGATTAAAAGTTCGCCATAGCTGCAACTTCGCGTACTTCGTTTGTGTTCAACGACCAGACAAAGGCGTCACAGAACCCCACCTTGATCAATAAAGCTTTCATCTTATATTCGCAACATCCAGATTGCAATCTTAGTTTCTTGCTTGTTCTTCGTTTGCTCGCAGGAAACAGACCCTCGTGGTCAGGTTGATCGTGCTCCGGCGTGGTCAATAACCTCTCGGAGTTGGTTTAGCGATTGCTAAGGCGCGACGTCCTCGCTTGTTCGTAGTCGGATCGTCAAAGTCGACTTCCACCAAAGCGAAATCCACCATCTCATCGAAAGACGGGACACCTTTGCCTCTATCAAGTGGTATCAGATTTCCAGGTTGCTCGGTGAGATTTTACAGTTTTTCGTAGTTTAGATCGAGTCTGTTCTTCATACCTATAGTCCACGAAAAAGCCACAAAAAAAATTTAGGGTTAGTTCCTCATATCCGAACCAATCTGAGCCTTGCATAATCTTTTTAGGGTTTTGCTTTGTTGAATTTGCGGTTGCATCGTCGTGTCTAGTTGCTGGTCTTAGAGTCTAGTCTTTTAGAGTTTCGAGTTCTGGTCATAAGTTGTCACGCCGCCGCCGCACCATCATCATCGCCCCTGCCATCTACCACCACCGCTCCGAATTCGTATCCATATACCACCACCAATCCGTGTCCATATA
>NW_021213260.1:0-995 GCF_002162155.2 Triticum dicoccoides | reverse complement strand
AGAGAAACTCTTTCTCCAGAAAGGACCCATTCTTGGCAACAAAGATCTTGCCTTCGGATCTAAGGTAGAAGGTGTACCCAATAGTTTCTTTTGGGTATCCTATGAAGACGCATTTTTCCGACTTGGGTTCGAGCTTTTCAGGTTGAAGTTTCTTGACATAAGCATCGCATCCCCAAACTTTTAGAAACGACAGCTTAGGTTTCTTCCCAAACCATAATTCATACGGTGTCGTCTCAACGGATTTCGACGGAGCCCTATTTAAAGTGAATGCGGCAGTCTCTAAAGCATATCCCCAAAAAGAAAGCGGTAAATCGGTAAGAGACATCATAGATCGCACCATATCTAACAGAGTGCGATTACGACGTTCGGACACACCATTACGCTGAGGTGTTCCAGGCGGCGTGAGTTGTGAAACTATTCCACATTTTCTTAAGTGTGCCCCAAACTCGTGACTCAAGTATTCTCCTCCACGATCTGATCGTAGAAACTTGATTTTCCTGTCACGTTGATTTTCAACCTCACTCTGAAATTCCTTGAACTTTTCAAAGGTTTCAAACTTGTGTTTCATTAAGTAGATATACCCATACCTACTTAAATCATCAGTGAGAGTGAGAACATAACGATAGCCACCGCGAGCCTCAACACTCATCGGACCGCACACATCAGTATGTATGATTTCCAATAAGTCGGTTGCTCGCTCCATTGTTCCTGAGAACGGAGTCTTGGTCATTTTACCCATAAGGCATGGTTCGCACGTGTCAAATGATTCATAATCAAGAGACTCTAAAAGTCCATCAGCATGGAGCTTCTTCATGTGTTTGACACCTATGTGACCAAGGCGGCAGTGCCACAAGTATGTGGGACTATCATTATCAACCTTACTTCTTTTGGTACTCACATTATGAACATGTGTAGCATCACGTTCGAGATTCATAAAGAATAAACCATTCACCATAGGAGCATGACCATAAAACATATCTCTCATAAAAATGGAA
>NW_021213259.1:0-3011 GCF_002162155.2 Triticum dicoccoides | reverse complement strand
GAGCAGAAACACCTGGACCTGCATCTGGAGTTGTAGTATCTGTGAGCCACAGGGACTCAACAATCTCACACCCACGCGATCAAAACTATTTAAGCTCATAGGAATGGATAAGGCAAATATATGTGGAGCTGCAGCAAGCGACTAGCATATGTGGTGGCTAACTTATACGCAAAAGAGAGCGAGAAGAGAAGGCGAAGCACGAGCGAGAAGCTAAAGGAACATCCTGCGCAAGCATAACTCCAACACCGTGTCCACTTCCCGGACTCCGCCGAGAAGGGGCCATCACGGTAACACACACGGTTGATTCATTTTAATTAAGTTTAGTTCAAGTCATCTACAACCGGACGTTAACAAATTCCCATCCGCCCATAACCGCGGGCGCGGCTTTCGAAAGATCAATCCCTGCAGGGGGGGTCCCAACTTAGCCCATAACAAGCTCTCACGGTCAACGAAGGAATAGACCTCCACCCAAGACACACCGATCAGACTCGGTATCTCGGTACAACAAGATGATTCGACAGGTTAAAACAAGTCCAGCAACACCGCCCGAATGTGCCGACAAATCCCGATAGGAGCTGCACATATCTCCTTCTCAGGGCACGCTCGGATAGGTCAAGCTACGAGTAAAACCAAACCTCAAGTTTCCCCGAGGTGGCCCCGCAGGCTGCCTGGTTCGGACCAACACTCAGAGGAGCACTGGCCCGGGGGGGTTAAAATAAGATGACCCTCGGGCTCCGGAAACCCAAGGGAAAAAGAGGCTAGGTGGCAAATGGTAAAACCAATGTTGGGCATTGCTGGAAAAGCTTTAATCGAGGCGAACTATCAAGGGGTTCCCATTATAGCCCAACCGCGTAAGGGACGCACAATCCGGGAACATAACACCGATATGACGGAAACTAGGGCGGCGAGAGTGGAACAAAACACTAGGCGAGAGGCCGAGCCTTCCACCCTTTACCAAGTATATAGGTGCATTAAGATAACATAGCAGTATAATGATATCCCAACAAGAATATAAATGTTCCAACAAGGAACGGCTCCAATCTTCACCTGCAACTAACAACGCTATAAGAAGGGCTGAGCAAAGCGGTAACATAGCCAATCAACGGTTTGCTAGGACAATGGTGGGTTAGAGGTTCAACATGGCAATTGGGAGGCTGACAAGCAAAAGGTAGGCATCGAAGCATTGGCAAAGCAAAAGAGCGAGCAAACTAGCATAGCAAAGATAGTAGTGATTTCGAGGGTATGATCATCTTGCCTGCACAGTTGTCAGAGTTGACTGGATCCTCACAAGCGAACTCAACGGGCTCCTCGGTAGCGAACTCGTCTCCCGGCTCTACCCAACAAGACAAACAAGCAACAAGGATACAATCAACCATGGGCAAGACCAAGCAATATGATGAAATGACGATATGCTATGCGGGATGCAAAATGCAAGATATGACAGGAAATGCATGAACCTGGAATCAACTTGGAAAACCAAGTGTGCCACTGGATAGAGGGGATGAAATCGCTTCAAAACGATATAAAGATCATAGGAATCGGAGCTACGGTTTGGAAATGGCAAGCGTTTTAAGATATGACACCGGTCTGCGATTTACAGCAAGTAGGCATCTAAATGCAACGAAATGAACATGCTACAGCCCCCAAACATGAAACAAAATATATGGCAGTGATGTACACAAGATGGTTGACAAAACACTAGCACTGAGCCATAGGCAAATTCATCCATTAAGAGGTTCAAACAAGCATGGCTAAAACGCAAATGCAAAACAGATTTCAGACTTAGTGAAATTAACACTAGTCTGAAATTTCAGGTCACGATGCTCTCTTCGGAGCAGCAAAACAACATGATAGAGAACCTGAACATGACAAGTAAGAACATGGCATGGAGCTAATCATCAAGCTTAACAAAACACCCAAAGTGACCTGGGGCCAAAAGGGTTCACAAAATACTCTACCGAGCTCACGAACATCGCTCGAACACAATCAGTTTTCAGACTTAGTGAAAACTGAGACATGCTGAAATTTAACTCACGAAGGCATGTAAACGAGCTCGATGCACTCGCTACGGTGCAAGTCATGGCAAGGAAAGCATATAACCAGCAAGAAGGCACAAAGTGCTAGCTACACACGGCAAGAACAAAGGCATAGCATGCATGGAACACTAACGGTAGCATCGGCAAAATCGCAAACAAGTTGACGATCTGCCCAGATTAACAACGAAGCAAAAGTTGAGCTCGATTGAGTCAACCTAGAGCACTCCACATATGCCAACAAAGACATGGATAGATAAAGCATAACATAAATATCAAAACTCCCTTACTGATCATCCTCAAAAGAGGCACGGATCACTAGGAAACAAGCTGGACATATGGCATCATGAACTAAAATATCCCAGACTTAGTGAAAATCACTAAGTCCCTGAAATCTGCAATCTCAGGTACCTCTCTTCGCAAGCTTGCACAAGACAACACACACATCCTAAAAATGCATGGGTGACACCTCCGGAAAGAAGACAAAATGCTTCACAATTCATCCCAAAGGGGCACAGGCATATCATGCACGAATTAGACATAGCAAAAATGACAAAAGTGCATGATGAACTAACGGATCTGCAATCTAACTCACGAAGCCTCCTTCTAACAGCATTTTGGGCGTCAAGATGACCTCAAATGCAAATGATGCAATGGAATGAAATGATGTACATGTCGAGGCGAAGATTTTGATATATCATATGCCCAAAACGGATCTACGGTTGCGGAGATACAAGCAGTCAAAGATAGCACGAAAATTAGGGTTTCGGGGGAGAGAGGTCAACCGAAAAATCCCAGATCCAGATCTGGATCGGGCACGGACTCCGAGGCGGCGGCGGTACTGTTCACCGGCGACGACGGGGAAGGAGGCAGCGGCCGGCGACGAGGGGACCGGAGGGCGACGGCGAGGTTGCCGGGCGGCGCCGGCGTGGAGGCGGGCGGCGCGCCGCCGGGGACGGCGAGGCGGCGGCGGCTGCT
>NW_021213258.1:0-1006 GCF_002162155.2 Triticum dicoccoides | reverse complement strand
TTATAGCTCAAAATAATCAGTAAATGCATGAAAAATAACAAATGAAGTCAGAAAGGGTTGTAAATTGATGATGTGGCTTTGAGTGGTGCATTTTGAACACAGAAAAACAAGGGAGTTCAAATAAGTTAAAAAAATGAAATCCCTTGGTAACAGACGAGTTTCCATATGAAACCCTGATACTTCGAAAGAGATTGTCCGTTTTGCATACGAAGTGCATCCAGTTTTTGCCGTAACCCTCTCTACTTTCTCGCACATGCTATGTGGATGAAATGATGATACCATGCCAACTTGGACCCTTTTCAGAGTTCATTTCAAATGCATTTCAATTTCATGGTCTTATAGCTCAAAATAATCAGTAAATGCATGAAAAATAACAAATGAAGTCAGAAAGGTTTGTAAATTGATGATTTGGCTTTAAATGGTGCATTATGAACACAGAAAAACAATGGAGTTCAAATAAGTGTAACATACGAGTTTCCATATGAAACTCTGATACTTCGAAAGAGATTGTCCGTTTTGTACACGAAGTGCATCCAGTTTTTGCCGTAACCATCTCTACTTTCTCGCACATGCTATGTGGGTGAAATGATGATACCATGCCAACTTGGAACCTTTTCAGAGTTCATTTCAAATGCTTTTCAATTTCATGGTCTTATAGCTCAAAATAATCAGTAAATGCATGAAAAATAACAAATGAAGTCAGAAAGGGTTGTAAATTGATGATGTGCCTTTGAGTGGTGCATTTTGAACACAGAAAAACAAGGGAGTTCAAATAAGTTAAAAAAATGAAATCCCTTTGTAACAGACGAGTTTCCATATGAAACCCTGATACTTCGAAAGAGATTGTTCGTTTTGTACACGAAGTGCATCCAGTTTTTGCCGTAACCCTCTCTACTTTCTCGCACATGCTATGTGGGTGAAATGATGATACCATGCCAAGTTGGAACCTTTTCAGAGTTCATTTCAAATGCATTTCAATTTCATGGTCTTATAGCTCAAAATAATC
>NW_021213257.1:0-1407 GCF_002162155.2 Triticum dicoccoides | reverse complement strand
TTTTTTTAATTAAAATTGCATAGATAAAAAAAGCGATACATAGATATTTTACATCGGTGCAACTACTACGGCATAGATGATAGATAGTTCGACATACATAGATAGATAGATAAAAACTACTACGGCATACATAGATAGAAAACTACTCTAAGTCGCTAACATCACCATCGTCATCCTCGTCGGTGTCGTCCGAGGTTGACAGCCATACGTCGTCCCAACGTTCATCGTCCGAGGTGAAGAACGACCTCCCACCTGCGGAGACGATGTCGCGCTGCTCGTTCGCCACTGCCTTCCGCCGACGCCGGTCCGCCCGCTCCGAGCGGCGCCTTGCCGTCCTCTCCGCCCAGTAGGCACGCTCGGCGTCGACGTCCTCTGGGTGGCGACGGCGCCACTCCGCCATGGCTCGCTCGTCCTCCTCGGCGACGAGGAGACGGCGCTGCCGTCGAGCGTGGTCGGCACGGTCCATGTCCGTGATGAGACGCGGCGGAGGGGCGAGGCGCTGCGCCTCCTCGCGCGTGAAGACGTCCCGGAAATTCATCTGGGACCGGGGCCTCTCCAAGCGCCACGCCGCCGCGTCGTACGCGCGGGCCGCCTCGCACGCGCTCCAGAACGTCCCGAGGCCGAGCCGGACGTCGCCGGCCCGTATCTCGGCGGAGTACCAGCCGTTGGGGCGCTCGCGGACGCCGCGAAAGCCCGAAGCACCCCGGCGGCGCGGCGGCATGGTGGCGCGGTGGTGGCTTAGAAAGCGGCGACGCGGCGAAGTGGCGAAGCGGTGGGGTGCGGAGCGGCGAGATTGCGAGGAGAAGGGCGCGTGGCAAAGCGCGGGACTTTATAGGCGTGTGCGAAGCGGCGCGTCAAATCTAGCGCGCCGCGTGCCGCTTTCTACCGCGCGCGCGCAAACGCTTCCCGCGCGCGGTAACTTCCCGCCACCGCTGGAGCGTGTGGAACCAACCGGCGCGCGCGAAAAACTGATTTTACCGCGCGGGCGCCCGTTTTGCCGCGCCTGTTGGAGATGCTCTAATATAGTTAGTTCAAAGCATATGACGATGGTTATTGAATTAGTACAAAGCTAGCCTTATATGTAGTAGGAGATGAGAGGCTAATTATAGTTTGTGCTGCATGGTGTTACATCCACAGGTTGGTTCCTGCCAAATTCGGGACAGGAACAAGGAAGCAAGAGATGTATCCCACAGAGAAACATCGAGGGAAAAAATCTGACTCGCCGAACGAGAAGGCACACAATCCAATCGCATAATACGAATCAGTCACCGATCAGAAGCTAAGCAACATTTAAAAGTAAATCGGGAATACTACGCGCCGTGCATGCGACTGGAACTCATCATGAGATCGCCGACGCCTTCCTGTCCGCGCATCCGGCGAGCTAGCTAGGGTTCGGTTTCGGGGTTG
>NW_021213256.1:0-1402 GCF_002162155.2 Triticum dicoccoides | reverse complement strand
AGATCCCCGATATAAGATGAACTTATACCAAAGGAATAATTTAATTTAAGAGAAGCTTTAATGATAAGATCTACATCGTGTCCATGGGCATGAACACAAAGTTCAAGGTCGACTCCCACTTCTCCAATGCATAACCTTTCATTCACTTCTCACTTTCGAAGAAGTTGTAGTGTTTGAAATTTTATCTGGCAAAATACCAGAGGTGTATGACTCGCGAAAGCTTTCGAGTTCACACAGTTTAGAGAAGGCATATGTTCAACCCATAGGGGCTTCTTAGAAACGTATACCACAAGTTTCAAGAGTAAATAACACAAGCCCGAAAGCAGAGCATGGTTGGCCAAGCAGAGGATACAACTTAACAAAGGCATTATGTATCAGGGGAAGAACTCACAAAGTGATCAAATGTGAAGGACACTGTCGGATAACAATCCAACAAAGGACTTGATGGTCCACAAAGGATCTGATACGAGTATCGGTACTCAACTAGAGGAAGAAGAATGCAAGGAGATCAGATTATAAAAACAACTGACTAACTCAATTGTCAAATGCAAAGGAATTATGATTTCAAAATCAAGGGATCAGAAGCAATGCTCTGATTAGGGATGGATAAGTTGAATAGCCTTATGGTACAATCAACGACAATTGGATTGGTCGAGAACCAATTCCAGTTAAAAGAATGGCAGCTCAGCCGGAAAAGTAACTTATAAGGATCAAAGATGATTGCGTGTATTCGCAAACATATTGAGTCAACAGACTCAAAAATGATAATGACAAGGAATGTCAATAAGACTACGAGAGTTATGGGATTAACCATAATGCAAGCAAGCAAGAATTTCAAGAGCCAAAGGCTCCAGAGGATTTTCGGAAGATCGAATATTATTTTGAAGACTTTTGTGAAACACAAGAACAACTGGGGATGAGCGGATACTCGAAAGGTGCGAGAAGTTATTCTTAGGGGTATTCAGGTGGCAAAGAACTGCAAGGCAGTAGGCACAAAATATTCTCAGGGTATCTTGTAATAACAAGATCGACTGAGAATAAAAGTAAGCACGACAGGTGTAAGTATTTATCCATAGGGATATTTCAGTGGTAGGGAATTGCAAAGGCAACGGGCACAAGGTCTCAAGAGAAAATCGGAGAGTATCTTCGAAATCTTCTGGTGCAGTCGGTGATCATCTGGACTGAAGGGCCTCTCCGGGAGAAAGTATTTTCGAGAACCTAAAGTTAGATTTTTGTAAAAATCGTTTAACCCGAATAGAAGAGAGTTCAGAATCCCAGAGTAAAGGTCGAGGAGTAAAAGATCCTAGTACCACCCAATGGCGACGTGGGCCCATGGGCCGCACAGCCATGTTAGTAAAAGTTTTGCAATGTCTAGACTCGACTTCGGCCAAGGAGTGTGGAA
>NW_021213255.1:0-2169 GCF_002162155.2 Triticum dicoccoides | reverse complement strand
TTGACGCCCTGCGGCCTACAGAGTCCCAACCGGCTCATACAAATGTGTCCGGCTCGGTGACTTATCTTACATGCCTTATAACACAAGTTACATATACATGGCGGTTTATACTCTCGGGCCATAAGCCGCCAGTCGGTTTGGGCCCCTTAACACGCCTACTTCATGAACCGCCTCCTTCACATACTCATGGGCTTCGTCTAGATGAACCATCATTGGGATAACCCGGCCCCTCCTGGGCGGGTCATACCCAATAGCTATATCACCAACATTAGGCCCTAGGTTTATTTGAACTTGTTCATGTCAATCTTCTTCACTTAGGGAAATCCTTCTTCATCTTCTTGTGAAATATTGTAACCCGCCATGACGTCATCTCCGAAAATTGCGATAACCCACCATGACATCACCTGCAATTAATACTACACACGACCCAAATCTTAATTAAATCTTTGTCGTTACTGACCCTCCGAAAATCGAGGCACCCACGTCGTCACATATCCGTTTTCCTGTCTCCTTGATTCCCATGCACGCCACTTATCCTTTTAGCATTATAAATAGGGCCGCGGGTTCACTTTCCATTCTCCCCTTTTGCCTTCTCTCCTTCTTCTTCCTCCTCGCGACGCTCCAGTGCACCCGAGCTTCGCCGCCATCGACCTTCATTTCCTTCACCGACTCCGGCCGTTGCATCACCCCGAACGGACCAGAACGCCGTGCCGCTCCTCCCCCATTAACCATCGTCAGTGAGTCTCTGTCTTTCCTCTTCATAGATTAATCTGTGTTAGGATTTCTCGGTTCGTCGATGTTCATCGCCGTTCTTCCCTTTCTCCGTCCTAGATCACATAGTTTTGATCTGAAAATAACATAGAACTCACGCGGTAGCAATTTTTAGCCCTTATTTTTTATGTCAGACTATATCTTCTTTGCAATAGATCTCATTTGAGTACCTCCACTGTTCTGTTGCCGCCACCTTTAGGTTTAGATTTTATTCCATTTTTCTGAACAACATCAGATCCAATCACGTACTCCAATCTATGAAATCTGTTTGTCCCAATACTTAGTAAAAACTTTGCTCTTGTCAGATCCTAAATACAAGTACGTGTCATGGCGGCTTACATGTACGGCTTATAATTACTCATATATCATTAGTCCTCACTTAAGCCGCCATTCTGAATATATGCTGTAACTGTTAACCTGTGATTTCACCAATCTGATCTGAACCGGCCAAAATTTTCCTTTCTTTAGGCTTTCTTTCTTCACAATGCCGCCAAAGACATTCTATGCATGCAACTAGGTTCCCTCCATTGTCATTGAGGGCATGCTTAAAGATTTTGTCAATTGTCCCCCTGAACCAGGTGAAGAAAGACCTCAACCGAAGGATGGCGAAGTCATTGTATTTACTGATCGTATGAACCGGGGCTTCTCACCACCCGGCTCTAAGTTTTTCCGAGATGTCCTGCACTTCTTCCAGCTCCATCCTCAAGACAATGGACCCAACTCCGTATCGAATATCTGCAACTTTCAAGTCTTCTGCGAAGTATATATACCTTCAAGAGGAGCCCGGTGTTGAACTTTTCAGAGAATACTTTTATTTGAACCGCCAGAATGAGTTCACGAACGGCCCTAGCTTGGAACTTGGCAAAATTTCGATTCAACGCAGAAGAGACACCATCTTCCCTTATGCCTGCCTGCCGAGTCACCCAAAAGATTGGAATCAGACGTGGTTTTACTGCAAAGATACTTCTCCGGCTGACAAGAATCCATTGCCGGGTTATCGCGCTGAACGTCTTGACCCGAAGCATGATGTTCCGGGAAAGCTTTCAGCCACTGAACATAGAAAACTTGCACCCACCATAGCGAAATTTAAAGCTCTGCTGGGAAACGGATTAACTGGCATTGACTTAGTTCGATGCTGGGTTGCATGGCGGATCATACCCTTGAGCCGCCGTCCAGGCTTAATGTGTACATACACAGGCGGTACAAAGGATCCATTACGCCACAGCCCTTTGCGTCTGTCTGATGATGCAATTACTGAAATGACAAGAATTCTTCTGAATGAAGATTCTGAGACTACAACAAAGTGGGTCTAAACCCTTTCTGCAAACTTAACCCGCCGCCAGATGTGAGTCTCTAACTTGCTTTGCTTTCAACTCATCATCTGAATATTCTATTAAC
>NW_021213253.1:0-911 GCF_002162155.2 Triticum dicoccoides | reverse complement strand
CCCCTCTTCCTCCATATATATAGCCCTTAGGGCATCGTTTAGACCTTGGGTTTTGTTTAGATTAAAAGTTCGCCATAGCTGCAACTTCGCGTACTTCGTTTGTGTTCAACGACCAGACAAAGGCGTCACAGAACCCCACCTTGATCAATAAAGCTTTCATCTTATATTCGCAATATCCAGATTGCAATCTTAGTTTCTTGCTTGTTCTTCGTTTGCTTGCCGGAAACAAACCCTCGTGGTCAGGTTGATCGTGCTCCGGCGTGGTCAATAACCTCTCGGAGTTGGTTTAGCGATTGCTAAGGCGCGACGTCCTCGCACGTTCGTAGTCGGATCGTCAAAGTCGACTTCCACCAAAGCGAAATCCACCATCTCATCGAAAGACGGGACACCTTTGCCTCTATCACATATATAAACCATGAGGATTGAGGCGTGACTTAGCTTTTTGACATGTAGTACCGCGAGCAATAAAACGCTCAACATCCCGTCTCATCTTTGGCCAAAAGAAATGTGTAGCAAGTACGTCCTTCGTCTTCTTCACGCCAAAGTGTCCCATTAATCCTCCTCCATGCGCCTCCTGCAACAACAAAAGACGAACGGAGCTAGCTGGAATGCATAGCTTGTTAGCACGAAACACAAATCCATCGTTAACAACAAACTTGTTCCACATTCTTCCTTCTTTACAATTATGCATTACATCTTTAAAATCAGCATCATGCACATATTGATCTTTGATGGTCTCCAAACCAAATATTTTGAAGTCAAGTTGTGAAAGCATAGTATAGCGACGAGACAAAGCATCAGCAATAACATTTTCTTTTCCCTTCTTGTGTTTAATGACATAAGGGAAAGTCTCAATGAATTCAACCCATTTAGCATGTCTACGATTCAGTTTAGCTTGACTTTTAATATGT
>NW_021213252.1:0-758 GCF_002162155.2 Triticum dicoccoides | reverse complement strand
GGTCCCGGAGTGATTTCCACGATTAACGAACCCTGGCGTGGATTTATGTTTTGGTCATCAACACTAGCGGTTTTGGCCGATTCTGACCCGTTTCGTGGACTATTACTCACCATTTTTGGGCCCCAAACGAATTTCCATAGTTGTTGAACCCCAAGGCGCGCTTACGTGTCGGTCATCAACACTCACAGATTTGGCCAATTCTGGCCCATTTCATGGACTATTACTCACTGTTTTGGGGTCCCGGAGAGGTTTCCACGATTAACGAACCCTGGGGTGCGTTTATGATTTGGTGAACCCCAAGGTGCGCTTACGTCTCGGTCATGAACACTCACAGTTTTTGCCGATTCTGGCACGTTTCGGGGACTATTACTCACTGTTTTGGAGTCACGGAGTGATTTCCACGATTAACGAACCCTGGGGTGCGTTTCGTTTCGGTCATCAACACTCACGGTTTTGGCCGATTCTGACGCGTTTCATGGACTATTACTCACCGGTTTTGGGCCCCAAAGCGATTTCCATAGTTGTTGAACCCCAAGGTGCGCTTACGTGTCGGTCATCAACACTCACAGTTTTGGCCGATTCTGGCCCATTTCGTGGACTATTACTCACTGTTTTGGGGTCCCGGAGTGATTTACACGATTAACGAACCCTGGGGTGCGTTTACGTCTCGGTCATCAACACTCGCAGTTTTGGCAGATTCTGAGCCGTTTCGTGGACTATTACTCACCATTTTTGGGCCCTAAACAAATTTCCATAGT
>NW_021213251.1:0-1146 GCF_002162155.2 Triticum dicoccoides | reverse complement strand
TGCCAACATGACATGGAGGGAAGAAGGAGACTCTAGAAGGGTCGATCTTCTTGAAGATCGAACAACTCACGGAATGAGACATAGGACCAACTCTCGGGTTGAGACACGAGATACACGTCAAGAGGGGTGGAAAGAAACGGATGACGAAGGTTCACTAGGTAGACAACAATTCCACACCTAAGAAGGTGGTAAACGATTGTCAACGTAGCGAGGAGTTAAGTTGACATGACACCATAATGATACACCTTAGGGGAGGTGACTCGAAGATATAACCCCTTAAGTGGCAAAAAGAATTACTTTTGATTCAGAGATCATTGAAACTCTTTAAACCAGCCTAAGGCAATTCTCGAGCGATCATTTGAAGGGGGTCGGTAGAATGGCATACTCGGACTTGGATGATGTGGATTACCTTGTTGAAGACAACGCAATGGATGAATTTGCTTATCACCGGAAATGGAAGAGACCCATGGTAGAATGGCACATTGGCGGTGCAGGCTAGGAACAGAATGCAAACGCTGGGAATGATTCTGGTAACTGGGGAGGAACCCAACAACAGAGAGTGAATTCACTGTTTGAGTAGGTCATAGCTTGCCGAGGGAACTGAGAGCAAACCCAACTAGTGCCGATGATAACATGTAGCGCTTGTGCGTGCTCTCAAGAACTTGAGCATTTCCATATTCATCTAGGTTTTACCAATATCCGTGTCAAGGATCCTGGCAACACAACTTACTACCATGATGAATACCGGTGGAAGATGCAGATGCAAAGGAAGATAACACTTTCTCAGATTTCACCCTTGGCGGGGCCAAGGAAACAAAATCTGGATGATCGACCGAGAGACATTTAGCACTCCGCTTCTAATGTTCTCCTTGATGTGCTAGCGTAACCCATTCATAGATATGGTTTGATATCTAGAACATCAAGTAAAAGGTCGGACTTCAGGAGCACTAGAATCCATAAGGAACAGTTACGGAGGTAAATCCTACGAAATCCTTATGGGGAGGTGGCCAACTTCTTCAATCAAGATACTACAATAATAGGTCTTTCGGCTGGGTGGGGCTGGCCACGACATCCACTTTACCGGTTTCCAAGGGATCGATATTATAGTTCTTGGAAAATGTTCCAAACCATCATATCTGCCTGAGA
>NW_021213250.1:0-935 GCF_002162155.2 Triticum dicoccoides | reverse complement strand
ATAAGCCTTGCAAGCATTACAACTAATATGTTAGTTGTGAGATGATGTATTACGGAACGAGTAAAGAGACTTGCCGGTAACGAGATTGAACTAGGTATTGGATACCGACGATCGAATCTCGGGCAAGTAACATACCGATGACAAAGGGAACAACGTATGTTGTTATGCGGTCTGACCGATAAAGATCTTCGTAGAATATGTAGGAGCCAATATGGGCATCCAGGTCCCGCTATTGGTTATTGACCGGAGACGTGTCTCGGTCATGTCTACATTGTTCTCGAACCCGTAGGGTCCGCACGCTTAAGGTTACGATGACAGTTATATTATGAGTTTACATGTTTTGATGTACCGAAGGAGTTCAGAGTCCCGGATGAGATCGGGGACATGACGAGGAGTCTCGAAATGGTCGAGACGTAAAGATTCATATATTGGATGATATGGTTAGGCCAAGGGGTCAAGCCCATGAGGCTTTAGGTCGGTGCAAAAAGGAGTTTTGCGGAGGCCAGGGGGCCAAACGCCGGAGACCCTAGCGTCTGGCCCTGGGCCAGACGCCGAGGCCCATGGCGTCTGGGCCAGACGCCAAGGATTGTGGCGTTTGGTCCTGGAGTCCGAGTGGGACTCTTGCCTTTCGGGCAAAACCGACTTTGAGGAGGCTTTTGCTCCAAGTTTCGACCCCGGGGCTCAACATATAAATAGAGGGGCAGGGCTAGCACCAAAGGGACAAGAAGTTGATCCACGTGATCTATTCCTTAGCCGTGTGCGGCGCCCCCAGCCACCATATTCCTCGATAATACTGTAGCGGAGTTTAGGCGAAGCCCTGCTGCTGTAGTTCATCAAGATTGTCACCACGCCGTCGTGCTGACGGAACTCTTCCCCGACACTTTGCTGGATCGGAGTCCGGGGATCGTCATCGAGCTGAACGTGTGCTCGAACTC
>NW_021213249.1:0-1158 GCF_002162155.2 Triticum dicoccoides | reverse complement strand
CCCGATCCCGCCGCCGTCGCCCCGCCCCGTCGCCGCCCCGAGCCCATCGCCGTCCCGCGCCGGTGCCCTTTAGGTTGATGATATGATGATGTTGATGATATGATGATGTTTTTTTTCTGTTGATGATATGATGATGTTTTTTTCTGTTGATGATATGATGATGTTTTTTTTCATATATGCATTTTTTCATATATGTATTAATTTTTTTAAGTTGTTAGTAGATATCGATTTTAGGTTAGTGCATTTTATCACTGATTTTAGGTTAGTTGAGCCTCTTTAGTGCATTTTATGTTTGTTGCATTTTAGGTTAGTGCATTTTATGTCAGTGGAGAGGAAAAAGTAAAATAAGGAAAAGGAAAATAAGTAGAGAAAGAAGGAGAAGAAGAAGGAGAAGACGAGGAGAGGAAGAAAAGGAAGAGGAGAAGAAGAAAGGAATAGAGGAGAAGAAGAAAAAATAGAATAATTCTATTTTTTCTTCTTCTCCTCTATTCCTTTCTTCTTCTCCTCTTTTTTTCTTCTTTTTTTCTTCGATCTTCTCCCCCTCCCGATAGGAAAGTTTTATATAGAAAGTTACAATTTTAGAAAAGTTTTATATATGCAAAAGTTAGAATTTTAGAAAAAGAAGGATAGGAAAGAAGAAAATAAGAAGAGGAAAGAAAGAAGAAGAGGAGAGTAGAAGAAGAGGAGAAATAAATAAGAAGAAGAAAAAAGAATAAAAAGAAGAGGAGAAGAAGAAAGGAATAGTGGAGAAGAAGAGAAAATAGAATATATTCTATTTTCTCTTCTTCTCCACTATTCCTTTCTTCTTCTCCTCTTTCTTTTCTTCTTTCTTTTCTTCGATCTTCTCCTCTAGCTATTCCTTTCTTCTTCTCCTCTATTTTCTTCTTCTTCTTCTTCTTCTTCTTCTTCTTCTTCTTCTTCTTCTTCTTCTTCTTCTTCTTCTTCTTCTTCTTAATTTTTATTGGGAACGAGGGTGTCGAGGATCGCCGAGGGGTCGAGGGTCGGGAACTAGGGTAGAGGGTCGAGGGTCGTTAAGGGGTCAAGGGTCGAGGGTTTCAGGGTCGAGGGTTCGAGGGTTCTATAGGGTCGAGGGTCGAGGGTTCCAGCAGGGTCGTCTAGGGGTCGAGGGTTCCAGGGTCGTCAAGGGTTCGAGGGGTC
>NW_021213248.1:0-1778 GCF_002162155.2 Triticum dicoccoides | reverse complement strand
AGACGTTCTGATGCGTGCATACATACTGTAGGGTTTTGAATCATTGGTCGACAATGTTAACTAATCCAGTTCATTTGGGGTTTGCTTAATTCGAGATCGATGTATAGTCATGGAAGAAACGTAGGTGTTTAATCAGTGTGCCGTATATTATACAAGTATTCGACACCAGCAGCTACCATAAGTTTTCCATCCTTGTGCCAGGATCTACCAACAATAAGTGACCATATCATGTCCCTCAAAAAAACAAAAAATGACCACCTCATGTCACATGCCCTAAGATTACCTCCAAATGGTAGGTGCATATGTGTCACACTTGTATCTGGCTCGCTCAATATATATAACATTTTTTCCTCAGAAGTGTCCTATTTGTTTCGTCGGAACCATACATCTAGCTCACAATAAAGCCATCAGGCAATTCTATGCGTAGAGGAAAATGCAAGACATGGATCACAAATTTGTGGCGAGTCAGCGGTGACATAGGCTTCAGAGGCATCAAGAATTCCACACTATGCGCTAATACCAACGTTCCTGCAGTGTCTTAAGTACGGGCTGGTGCGGGGGTCAGTGACATAGTGACCTGCGACCACCTTGCTAACTTTCGTCTTCACTCATCGTCAACCTGCACACATGCAACTCTGGTTGGCACCGGTGGAAGCACAGAAATACTATTTTGAGCTGCATAATCTGTCCTATCACTCTCTGCTTTGTGTAGAAAAACCTGATCGGATGATGAATCTCGACTCGTCGGAGTTCGCAAAAGAGATAGAACATTCCAGAAGATGGATGTATGATGGGGTCGACGCTTGACCCCAGTTCATCGTGGCTCTCTCTTTCTCTCTACACTCCTCTCTTTGGCACAAACCAAGGAAGAAAGGAAGAAGAAGAAGACACAAAACACGGTGGTGTTTTTTCGGTGCATCAATGCCCGCCGCGAGGACGGCGATTTTCCTCGAGCACGAACTCGATCACGGCAACAAACCGGCGCAACAACAAGCAGTACACAGGGGGCTTCTTTTATACCCGACTCGCTAAGCAACTAACTCTTTTTTTAGAACGAAGGCTCAAGAAGAGCCCATCTTTGAATTAACAAAGCCATCAACCGGCCAGGAGTACAAGTGTGAGACCACCACACAACATCGGCCAAACGATACAAGGGGGCTGCAAGAACAGCTTACAATGCTACACCTACAACGAGCAAACGAAAGATAACTAATGAAGATCTGCTAGTTGAGGAGAAGCCCACTACAGAAAGGTACCTAAAACGACTACAAGTGAAGCCTCGAGGATCAACAACCGGCAGAGGATGAGTCGAACTCAGGGGCTGAAAACCAGGGGCTGGAGATGACCCAACACCTGCCTCCTCTAACATCGAAGGGGATCCCTTCCCCTCGCCTAGGCTCGAAGGCGCCGCACCGTCGAATGCAGAGACGCTCACCCGAGAGCTAGAGCAATGGTTGGTCTCGAGTCTCGGGCAGCCACGGAGCATGACCACAAGTCAGAGCACACACACATCGGCAACACCGCAGACACCGAAGGAGACCGATAGTAGAGGGTAAACCGCCGGAAGAGTCGCCGAAATGAAGGAGCTACCGAGCCTCAGAGACTCGATAGTCACCAGCCTCCCACCTGCAAGCTTCTGCACACAACCCAAAGCACCAATCTTCCCCAGGCGGTGCCTCCAAGGAGGACACGACGCACCTGGCGCCGCCGCCGCCCATCCAGCCGGGATTCGAGCTTTCGCCCGGGAAGTTTGGCCGGGGTGGGGAGGGGAGCCCACA
>NW_021213247.1:0-2075 GCF_002162155.2 Triticum dicoccoides | reverse complement strand
GGTCCGAAATCAACCCTATCTCTTGTTTCCCCACACATACGGACTCTAAAAATAGCCTATACTTATGTATTTCGAAATTACATGGGCCTGGCCCAATAAAAAGGTGACGCAGCACCTATAATAGCCTCTGGACGAAATTTATGAAGTGACATCTTGTATATTTCGTCCAAGGCTTCATGCACTCGTTATGGTGGCTTCAAAGACCTGAAATCATCACTTGTAACTCTGTTCTTGTTCCCCTTGCGCATGCCATCATCTCCATGCTTGTTCTTGCTCCAATGTTCATCCTTCTCCAAGCTAGGCCCTTCATTTGTAAGCAAAACAAATGTATCCAATTTAGGCAGCATCATATTCTCATGAACATTAGAATCATTACCAAGAAACGAAAGTACCTGGTAATTTAGTTGGCGTGCGCGAGCTCTAGTAATTGGTCCAGTATGTATAGCAGCAGGGGCTATGGGTGTAACAATGGTATTGATGTCCTCATCAACGATTATAAGCAAATTCAATATGAGGCAAGCATTCTTCCCACATTTTCTTATTATTCTTCAAAACAGCCCGAAGCATAGTAGACAATGTTCTATTGACTACTTCAGTTTGAACATCCGTTTGGGGGTGAAAAGTAGTACTAAAAAGCAGTTTAGTCCCCAACTTAGCCCATAAACATCTCCAAAAGTGGCTAAGAAATTTAGTATCACGATATGAAACAATAGTATTTGCCACACCATGCAAGCAAATAATTTCATGAAGGAACAAATCAGCAACATTAACAGCATCATCGCTTTTATGACATGGTATAAAGTGTGCCATTTTCAAGAATCTATCCACGACAACAAATATGCTATCCCTCCCCTTCTTTGTTCGAGGTAAACCTAAAACAAAGTTCATAGATATATCCTCCCAAGGAACACTAGGCACATGCAAAGGCATATATAACCCATGAGGATTGAGTCATGACTTAGCTTTTTGACATGTAGTGCAGCGAGCAACAAAACACTCAACATCCCGTCTCATCTTTGGCTAAAAGAAATGTGTAGCAAGTACGTCCTCCATCTTCTTCACACCAAAGTGTCCCATTAATCCTACTCCATGCGCCTCCTGCAACAACAAAAGACGAATAGAGCTAGCAAGAATGCATAGCTTGTTAGCACGGAACACAAAGCCATCATTAATAACGAACTTGTTCCATGTTCTTCCTTCTTTACAATTCTGCATTACATCTTTAAAATCAGCATCATGCACATATTGATCTTTGATGGTCTCCAATACAAAATTTTTGAAGTCAAGTTGTGAAAGCATATAGCGACGAGACAAAGCATCAGCAATAACATTTTCTTTACCCTTCTTGTGTTTAATGACATAAGGGAAAGTCTCAATGAATTCAAACCATTTAGCATGTCTACGATTCAGTTTAGCTTGACTTTTAATATGTTTCAAAGATTCATGATCATAATGTATAACAAATTCTTTGGGCCATAAATAATGTTGCCATGTCTCTAAAGTCCAAACAAGAGCATATAATTCTTTATCATAAGTAGAATAGTTTAGACTAGGCCCACTCAATTTTTCAGAAAAGTATGCAACAGGTTTGCCATCTTGTAATAACACACCTCCTAATCCAATTCCACTAGCATCACATTCAAGCTCAAAAGTCTTATTAAAGTCGGGAAGTTGGTGTAAAGGAGCATGTGTCAATTTATCTTTCAATACTGTGAAGGCTTCTTCCTATGCGGTACCCCAAACAAAAGGCACATCCTTCTTTGTAAGCTCATTGAGAGGTGCAGCAATGGTGCTAAAATCTCTCACAAAACGCGTGTAGAAACTAGCGAGTCCAAGAAAACTCCTCACTTCTGTGACCGTTTTGGGCTGCGGCAAACTCTCAATAGCTTCAATCTTGGCTTTATGAACTTCAATTCCCTATGGAGTAACAACATAGCCAAGAAAAGATACTCGGTCGGTGCAAAAGGTGCACTTCCCAAGGTTACCAAACAAACGTGCATCACGTAGAGCATTAAAAACAGCACATAAATGTTCCAAATGTTCTTCCAAAGATTTGCTATAAATCAGTATATCAT
>NW_021213246.1:0-1110 GCF_002162155.2 Triticum dicoccoides | reverse complement strand
TTCAATCTTGGCTTTATCAACTTCAATTCCCTGTGGAGTAACAACATAGCCAAGAAAAGATACTCGGTCGGTGCAAAAGGTGCACTTCCCAAGGTTACCAAACAAACGTGCATCACGTAGAGCAATAAAAACAGCACGTAAATGTTCCAAATGTTCTTCCAAAGATCTGCTATAAATCAATATGTCATCAAAGTAAACTACCACAAATCGTCCAATGAAAGCACGCAAAACTTCGTTCATTAATCTCATGAAAGTACTAGGTGCATTAGTTAACCCAAAAGGCATGACTAACCACTCATATAATCCAAACTTAGTTTTAAATGCTGTTTTCCATTCATCTCCCAATTTCATACGAATTTGATGGTATCCACTACGCAAATCAACTTTGGAGAATATTGTAGAACCACTCAATTCATCAAGCATATCATCTAGCCTAGGAATAGGATGACGATAACGAATAGTAATATTATTAATGCCTCTACAATCAACACACATACGTGATGTACCATCCTTTTTCGGCACTAGAATAATAGGAACATCACAAGGACTAAGGGATTCACGTATATAACCTTTGTCGAGAAGCTCTTGTACTTGACGCATAATCTCCTTCGTCTCCTCTGGGTTGGTATGGTATGGTGCATGGTTTGGTAGTGAAGCACCGGGAATTAAGTCAATCTGATGCTCAATCCCTCGAATATGCGGTAATCCCGGTGGCACGTCTTGTGGAAAGACGTCAGCGAACTCCTGCAAAATGTTAGTGACAGCAGGAGGCAAAGAGGAAGGCACGTCCTCGAATGAAAATAATGCCTCTTTGCACACAAAAGCATAGCAAACAGATTTGCTGAAATCTAGCTCATCAATATCAGATTTGGTGGCAAATAAACATGCACTTTTCAATTTAATTTCAGAAGCAACACTAGATGGTTTATTATTAGGCTTCATTTGTTGCTCAAATTCTTTTGCCACAATCTGATTTTCACTCTTATTCTTCTCCTGTTTTGCTTTATTAGCTCTATTAATATCATCTTTCAAAATGGAATCAGGAGTCATAGGAAGCAAAGTAATATTTTTATCCTTATGAACAAGAGTATAGTGATTGTTTCTACCATG
>NW_021213245.1:0-3069 GCF_002162155.2 Triticum dicoccoides | reverse complement strand
TTTAATAGGGAAAAATTATTTTATTGTTTCCAAAATATTTGACAAAACCTAGGGAAACTCAGTGGACATATATTGTCCATATATAAGAGTTTCAACATGTGGTCATGTTCAAAATATTGGTCAAATCCCTCAAAAACCCTTTCTGGATATTTCAAGCTTCTGAAATATTTACAAAGGAAATATTCTCCAAAAATTCCAAGACAATTCTAGAATGTCACATATGACATATTAGATGATCTTGCCAAGTTTCATAACTTGGAGAACTGTATAACATCATCAAATCCCCTCAAAACCATTTCTGTCCATTTTGAAGTTTGAGCAACTTTACATTGCCAAACATTTCCAAATGTTCTCAAACCTTGTGAACATGCTCAAATGGTCTAATAATTCATCTAGACCAAATGGCACAAGTTGGGGAACAAGTTAACTTGATCAAAGTGCCCCAAAACCCTTCCTGTCTAGAACCAAATTTGAACAACTCTACATTGGCAACTTTCTCCTTTTGATCTCAACTTTTGTGGGCATGTTCAGAACCTCAAATGATGACACTACACCAAGTGGTGCATCAAGGAGAATTGATTTGCATGACTAAATCTTGGTAAAGCCATTTCTGCTAATTTCTAGGCTTTACCAAAGTTGCATTGTCAACTTCCTCCAAATGAGCTCCAACTTGGTGATCAACCCCATTTCTATATGACACTTGATCCTGTTAATATTCACATCATTTGTAATCCATTTGCTTGCCCAAACCACCATCAAACACCTTCTGGCAGAAATTTAAAATGCATGTTTCGGCCATTTCCACTAATCTCCATGAGCTAAGATTTCTCCCACAGCATCATCTGGTCCTCCTCTAACCCCTGCATCTTTCCCTGCCCGAGGAGCCATGATTATGGGGGTGAAAAGCTATTTTTCCCTCTCTGGACAGCACCATTTCTTTCTCTCTCTCAACCTCCCTCCTCACTCCAGTGGATCCCCAGGGCATCCAATGCCATTGTCACATTGTTTACTCCACCCTGCAGCCACTAGACACAAGTGGGCGCGTGAGGACGCGCGGAAAAGCCGCGGATGCCGGCCATTTGCACGCTCTGGAGCACGTCAGCATGCTCCCGACCGTTGACGCCGCGTACCCCGACCACCTCGAGCCTCCCCCTCGCGCCAGTCGAGGTGCCTTGACATCCGCAACACGCCACCGTGCAGGCCCCCTCATCTCTTCCTCTCTCTCACCCCCTGTGGTGCGTGCCCAGAGCCGCCCGGCTCGGCCAATGCCCGGCCTCGCACGAGCGAGCACCAGAGCCTCTCCCCGCTCCCTCTCTCTCTTCCTGGAACCCTACTCGACTCCCACTAACGCCATAGACAGCCCCGGACCTCCTCCCGTGGCCACTGCGGCCATTCCCGCGGGTGCCCGTAGGCCACGTCCACGGTGAGACATGGCCTCACCATTTAAGGGCTCCCGAGGCCTCCCTCTGGATCCCCTTCGCCCTCTCTCACTCCCAGTGACCCCCTGGACCAATCCAACTCTCTCCCCGTGACCTCCATCCACCTCCATGGCCGGAGCCGAGCCGCCGGACTTCGGTTAAATTCGTGCCAACCCGAGCCCCTCCTCTCCACCTCATGGCCTCAGAACATCTCCACCACCATCATGCATATCGCCCCCGCTTCATTTCGTCCTCTCCGCGGCTGCAGCGCCATGCCCCAACCTCACCGTCGCCCCCGTCCGCCGCGAGCGATGCACTGCTCGCATCCCGCCACCCCAGCCGTCGTGGCGCACCTCGGCGGGTGCGTCACGCTCTCCTGAATCCGTCGGCATGCTGGGCGTCGCCGGAGGTGGCCGGTACCGCCGAAGAGAGCGTTGGCGCCGCTCGGCCTCGCCTCCCCTGCCTCTTCTCTGTCCAAGCGGGAGGTAGGAGATGGCCTAAGCGTCAGGCCCTGCTCGTCAGCGACCTGGTGGGCGGGCCCCGTCCGTTTAAGTGGAGACGGGCCGGGAGTAAACCCGCTTCACGCGCAGCGAAGGCGTACTTCACGCGGGCCGCCTTCGACGTCACCCCTGCCACCCGCGCAGCTGAGCCACTGGGCCACCCCACTGCTAACTCCCGCCCAGTGCGCAGGATAAGGGTAAAACCCTTTCCCTTTTCCTTTTCTTTTACTGTAAACTTGTAAAATCCATAAACAATTCAAATTAACTCCAAATTTGATGATTCAAATTTCTAGTAGTTTATAAAATCATGCCTACCACATGGTGCTATTGTCGCATTTTTTACAGAAGCATTTCCTTCACAAATATTTATCAAAACCCATTTTCCATTTCTGTGATGAACTTTAGAAAATCACAGAGAGCTCAAAATTGATCCAAATGCCATGATTCAAATTCCTATATGATTCTAAGTTCATAACTTAGTTTATGAACATTTTTCTTAATACTTTCTATACCCCACAATATAATGAGCCATTTCTTCATGTTTGTCAACTATGCAAATCCATAGAATATTCATTTGAACTCCAAAACCAGTGAAACCAACTCCTAGATGCTTCTAAAATCATGGTTTGCTAAATGGGTGCCTCTGCTCATTTTTCAAAAATATATTTCTGTACACTTCTTGCAAATCCACAAATCCCTTGATTCCCTCATATTGAAATATTCAGAGAAATCCATTGATCAAATCCCATTGAAACCACTTTGGTCATGCCTCATATGACCAAAGGTATCCTAGAAAAGTCCAACTTGCAATTTTAGAGCACTTCTATTTTTGCCTTGTTGTGTTGCTTATTGTGATTGTTTCCGATGTTAGTTGACCAAGTAGACGGAGTACTTGGAGAAGGACCCGAAGACTTGAAGACTCTAATGAACCAGGCAAGTAGCCCTTTGACCATATCTATGGAACCTTTTTTATGCATGTCATATAGCACCATATTGTTGTTGCAACGGAATCATGATGAGGTGGTATCCACTTTGATGGTTTGCCACCGTACTTCCTCGTTGATACTTGCATTGTGCATGACCCTACCTTCTTATGAGGGTTATGCCGATGGGAGTAGATAGGATGCTAAAGTAGTGCTACGCAAAAGGGA
>NW_021213244.1:0-664 GCF_002162155.2 Triticum dicoccoides | reverse complement strand
ACGATTCGCCCCCCTGACTGCTGGGACCCACCAGCTACATATTCGCATGCAAGGAAGTGCGTCCGGGCAAAAAAAACAATTCGCCCCCCTGACTGCTGGGACCCACCAGCTACATCTTCGCACGCAAGAAAGTGCATCCGGGCAAAAAAACAAAACGATTCGCCCCCCTGACTGCTGGGACCCACCAACTACATCTTCGCAGGCAAGGAAGTGCCTGACAGTCGGGACCCATGTCACGACCGGTTTTTCCGGGTAATAAATTTCCAGAAAAGACCGTCGTGCTCATCAGCCCCAGGATTACTGTTAGCTGATGAGGCTCCAACTTGATACAGAAATTCCAAGCAAAATACAAAATATGTAGTACAAGACCATTCTGGCCTGTGAGTACAACAAATGGTTTCTAGTGGTTGATGGCGGAAGCGGGTTGTGAAACATCAGTGTCTATGGGACTCCATTTCCCACGGGAACAGCTGACCAGGTTAACTCCTATCTTCGCGAGGCTGCTATCTCCATTGCTTAGGTTCCGGGGCTGTCATCGCGTCACTCCTCTCCGTGCAAGAAAATCTGGCCAAGACAATAGCCAGGGACAAGCCAGTGAGTACTTTGAATGTACTCGCAAACATTATGAACATAGGTATAATATAACAATGATGTGCTAAAAAAT
>NW_021213243.1:0-424 GCF_002162155.2 Triticum dicoccoides | reverse complement strand
CTCGGGCTGGTCTCTGCCACGCTTGGTGTTCACTCGGAGTAGTTTTGTAACTTAGGCGAGTACCTGGGTCGCAGCTAAGCCCCCGAGTGGGAGGATTGCTCCCCACTCGGAGTAGTTTTGTAACCTAGGCGAGTACGAGATCCCAGCTAAGCCCCCGAGTGGGAGGGTTGCTCTCCACTCGGAGTAGTTTTCTAACTTAGGCAAGTACAAGGTTGCGGGTAAGCCCCTGAGTGGGAGGATTTCTCTCCACTCAGAGTAGTTTTGTAACTTAGGCGAGTACGGGGTCGCAGCTATGCCCCCAAGTGGGAGGATTTCTCTCCACTCGGTGTAGTTTTGTCACTTAGGCGAGTACGGGGTCGCAGCTAAGCCCCCGAGTGGGAGGATTGCTCTCCACTCAGAGTAGTTTTGTAACTTAGGCTAGTAC
>NW_021213242.1:0-1204 GCF_002162155.2 Triticum dicoccoides | reverse complement strand
GTGGCATCATGAGCTAGGTCTATTGCGTAGATTCTTTGCACGAGTAGAACACAAAGTAGTTGTGGGCGTTGATGTTGTTCAATATGCTTACCGTTACTAGTCCAATCTTGTTTCGACGGTATTGTGGGATGAAGCGGCCCGGACCGACCTTACACGTACTCTTACGTGAGACAGGTTCCACCGATTGACATGCACTTGGTGCATAAGGTGGCTAGCGGGTGCCAGTCTCTCCCACTTTAGTCGGAACGGATTCGATGAAAAGGGTCCTTATGAAGGGTAAATAGCAATTGGCATATCACATTGTGGTCTTGCGTAGGTAAGAAACGTTCTTGCTAGAAACCCATAGCAGCCACGTAAAACATGCAACAACAATTAGAGGACGTCTAACTTGTTTTTGCAGGGTATGCTATGTGATGTGATATGGCCAAGAAGAATGTGATGAATGACATGTGATGTATGAGATTGATCATGTTCTTGTAATAGGATTCACGACTTGCATGTCGATGAGTATGACAACCGGCAGGAGCCATAGGAGTTGTCTTTATTTTTTGTATGACCTGCGTGTCATTGAAGAACGCCAAGTAACTTACTTTACTTTATTGCTAAACGCGTTAGCCATAGAAGTAGAAGTAGTCGTTGGCGTGACAACTTCATGAAGACACGATGATGGAGATCATGATGATGGAGATCATGGTGTCATGCCGGTGACAAGATGATCATGGAGCCCCGAAGATGGAGATCAATGGAGCTATATGATATTGGCCATATCATGTCACAACTATATAATTGCATGTGATGTTTATTATGTTTATGCATCTTGTTTACTTAGGACGACGGTAGTAAATAAGATGATCCCTTACACAAATTTCAAGAAGTGTTCTCCCCTAACTGTGCACCGTTGCTACAGTTCGTCGCTTCTAAGCACCACGTGATGATCGGGTGTGATGGATTCTTACGTTCACATACAACGGGTGTAAGACAGTTTTACACAGCGAAAACACTTAGGGTTAACTTGACGAGCCTAGCATGTGCAGACATGGCCTCGGAACACGGAGACCGAAAGGTCGAGCATGAGTCGTATGGTAGATACGATCAACATGAAGATGTTCACCGACGTTAACTAGTCCGTCTCACGTGATGATCGGACACGGCCTAGTTGACTCGGATCATGTGATCACTTAGATGACCAGAGGGATGTCTATCT
>NW_021213241.1:0-1306 GCF_002162155.2 Triticum dicoccoides | reverse complement strand
AATCAAAGTCCTCATTTTTCACAATCTTAGGGGGAGGACCGGCATGATTCAAATGAGTAGAAGGAACTGGTCCACCATAAACAAGTGGTGGTTCCACATGAGCAAAGATGCCGGTGCCATTTTTACCACTAGAAGAAGGAGCCTTTTCACTACTAGCTTCCCCCTTGTCGGGGATAGCATCCGTCACCTTGTCGGTGGGGTCACCCACTTTCAACGGTGCGGTGGATAGTTTAAGCCCCTCAAGAAATTTAGTAAACATGCTTTCAACCTCGGTCGTCATGGAGGTTTTCAATGTCTCCAAGGCCACATTGAACTCCTCACGAGAGACCGAGGTTCCCCCATCGCCCGTAGACGAGGTCCGATTCACACCGGAGTGTTCCTCCACACCGTCTATGGTATCAACCATACTCTTTGGACGGTAAAGTCCTTAATAAAGAGACGAGGCTCTGATACCAATTGAAAGGATCGATATGGTTGACTAGAGGGGGGGTGAATAGGCAACTACCAATTTTTAACTTTTCTTTATCAAATTAAACTTTGCATCAAAGTAGGTTGTCTAGATGTGCAACTAGGTGAGCAAACCTATATGATGCAATAACAACAAGCATACAAGCAAGCAAGAGAAGTAACACTAAAGAGCTTGCACAAGTAAAGGTAAGAGATAACCAAGAGTGGATCCGGTGAAGACGAGGATGTGTTACCGAAGTTCCTTCCTTTTGAGGGGAAGTACGTCTCCGTTAGAGCGGTGTGGAGGCACAATGCTCCCCAAGAAGCCACTAGGGCCACCGTATTCTCCTCATGCCCTCACACAATGCCAGATGCCGTGATTCCACTATTGGTGCCCTTGAAGGCGGCGACCGAACCTTTACAAACAAGGTTGGGGCAATCTCCACAACTTAATCGGAGGCCCCCAACAAAACCACGAAGCTTCACCACAATGGACTATGGCTCCGTGGTGACCTCAACCGCTTAGGGTGCTCAAAGACCCAAGAGTAACAAGATCCGCTAGGGATGAGTGGGGGAATCGAAAATCCCTTGGTGGAAGTGTAGATCGGGGCCTTCTCAACCACTCCCGAGCAAATCAACAAGTTTGATTGGCTAGAGAGATAGATCAGGCGAAAATGGAGCTTGGAGCATTTAATGGAGCTTGAGCATTAATGGAGCTTGAGGGGGGAAGAGGTAGGTCAAAGGGAAGAAGGGGACCCCCTTTTATAGTGGGGGCAACAAACCAACCGTTGCCCCCACCAACCAGCCCCGCACAGGGCGGTACTACCGCTAAGAGGGGGCGGTACTACCGCTAGCTCAG
>NW_021213240.1:0-983 GCF_002162155.2 Triticum dicoccoides | reverse complement strand
AACAACTCATCAGAATTTTCCATATTACTGGACTTCCACCATCATGTGAACACGGTGATAGCAATGGTCAGACCAAAAGATGTAATGGTGTATGCTCGAGGGATCAACCACGAGTAAGACAACATTATGAAAATCGTTGGTTCTGATTTGACTTGACGATAGCCCATACTCAAGTCAAAGTATTGACAAGGCAATAGATCCAACAACTGATCACGAAGACCAATCAATGGAGATATCATCTTTCTTCAACACACACACACGCACAAAAGATATCCCTTAACATGAACTAAGTCAGACAAGCTTTTATCTTCCAACTCTCCAAGTTATTGTTTAGCTTAACCAACTAGCTCAAGGAATCCGACACTGATTCATGGAGAAAGGGTGGCTTACAAGAACCCCCCCCCCCCTGCGGACCGCCTTTTCAGTTTTTAAAAAAATAAAAAAATGATAAAAATGTCAAAAAAATAAAAGAAAATAAGTTTGCCATGTCATATGTGGTCTAGTTGTTGGGAAAATTTACAAATATAAATTTCGACTTTATTTGCAAAATATCTCTGGAAATTTGTAAAATGGGCATAAATTTTGCATACGAACTCGGATTAAAAAGTTTTATATATGAAAAATCATCTACTCGAAAAGTTACATCCGAATTTAACTGGGGGAACCCCGTTAAACATTTTCAAAATCCCCAAAAATCTAAAACAAAAAAAGTTACGGGGCTTTCAAGATCTAGATGCAAAAAAATTAAAAAAAAAGGTTTGGGATACTTCGTACGTATGCATGACCGATTTGGGATGATTCCAAGGGAAACAAAACAAACCTTTCTCAAATTCATGGTGGCAACTTACACCTAATGCACGTGAACTTGGAGAAAGTCACTTCTTTCATCCAAGCATAAGCTTCATGAACGGAACACGAAGGAATTGCTTACAAGGTTTTCAACACTAGGTTGATGTTCAACATGAATCATGGGGGAGACAAAA
>NW_021213239.1:0-1108 GCF_002162155.2 Triticum dicoccoides | reverse complement strand
CGGTCCGAGAGTGATTTCCACGATTAACGAACCCTGGGTGCGTTTACGTGTCGGTCATCAACACTCGCAGTTTTGGCCGATTCTGGCCTGTTTCTTGGACTATTACTCACTGTTTTGTAGTCTCGGGGTGATTTCCACGATTAACGAACCCTAGGTGTGTTTACGTGTCGGTCATCAACACTCAGAGTTTTGGCCAATTCTGGCCCGTTTATTGGATTATTACTCACTGTTTTGAGGTCCCAAAGCGATTTCCATGCTTATTGAACACCAAGATGCGCTTACATGTCCGTCATCAACACTGATAGTTTGGGACGATTCTGGCCCATTTCATGGAATATTACTCATTGTTTTGGGTCATGGAGTGATTTCCATGATTAATGAACCCTGGGGTGCATTTATGTGTCGGTCATCAACACTCATAGTTTTGGCCGATTCTGGCCCGTTTCTTGGATTATTAGTCACCGTTTTGAGTTCCGAGGCGATTTCCATAGTTATTGAACCCCAAGGTGTGCTTACATGTCGGTTATCAACACTGGCAATTTTGGCCGATTCTGGCCCGTTTCATGGACTATTACTAACTGTTTTGCGGTCCCGTAGTGATTTCCACGATTAACGAACCCTGGGGTGCGTCTACGTGTCAGTCATCAACACTGGCAGTTGTGGCCAATTCTGGCCCGTTTCATGGACTATTACTCACTGTTTTTCGGTCCCGGAGTGATTTCCACGATTAACGAACCCTGGGGTGCGTTTACGTGTCGGTCATCAACACTCGCAGTTTTGGCCGATTCTGGCAAGTTTCATGGACTATTACTCACTGTTTCGCGGTCCCTGTGTGATTTCCACGATTAACGAACCCTAGGTGCATTTACGTGTCAGTCATCAACACTTGCAGTTTTGCCGATTCTGGCCCGTTTCTTGGATTACTACTCACTGTTTTGAGGTCCCGAAGCAATTTCCAAATCGTTTTGAACCCCAAGGTGCGCTTACATGTCAGTCATCAACACTGGCAGTTTTGGCCGATTCTGGACCGTTTCATGGACTATTACTCACTGTTTTGCGGTCCCGGAGTGATTTCCACGATGAAAGAACCCTAGGTGCGTTTACATGT
>NW_021213238.1:0-1544 GCF_002162155.2 Triticum dicoccoides | reverse complement strand
CTGCAAAAACAAGTTAGACGTCCTCTACTTTGTTGTTGCATGTTTTACGTGGCTGCTACGGGCTTAAGTAAGAACCAATCTCACCTACGCATCAAAACCACAACGATAGTTTGTCAAATAGACTCCGTTTTAACCTTCGCAAGGACCGGGCGTAGCCATACTTGGTTCAACTAAAGTTGGAGAGGCAGTCGCCCGCAAGCCATCTCTGTGCAAAGCACGTCGAGGGAACCGGTCTCGCGTAAGCGTACGCGTAAGGTTGGTCCGGGTCGTCTCGTCCAACAATACCGCTGAACCAAAATATGACATGCTGGTAGGCAGTATGACTTGTATCGTCCACAACTCACTTGTGTTCTACTCGTGCATATAACATCAACATCATTAACCTAGGCTCGGATGCCACTGTTGGGATTCGTAGTAATTTCAAAAAATTTCCTATGCGCACACAGGATCATGTGATGCATAGCAACAAGAGGAGAGTGTTGTCTACGTACCCAACGCAGACCGACTGCGGAAGCAATGACACGACGTAGAGGAAGTAGTCGTACGTCTTCACGATCCAACCGATCAAGCACCGAAACTACGGCACCTCCGAGTTCGAGCACACGTTCAGCTCGATGACGATCCCCGGACTCCGATCCAGCAAAGTGTCGGGGAAGAGTTTCGTCAGCACGACGGCGTGGTGACGATCTTGATGAACTACAGCAGCAGGGCTTCGCCTAAACTCTGCTACAGTATTATCGAGGAATATGGTGGCAGGGGGCACCGCACACGGCTAAGGAATCGATCACGTGGATCAACTTGTGTCAACTTGTGTGTTTAGAGGTGCCCCTGCCTCCGTATATAAAGGAGCCAAGGGGGGAGGAGGCGCCGGCCAGGAGGAGGTGGCGCAGGAGGAGTCCTACTCCTACCGGGAGTAGGACTCCCCTCCAATCCTATTCCAACTAGGATTCCCAAGGGGGAAAGAGGGAGAGGGGTGGCCGGCCACCTCTCCTAGTCCTACTAGGACTAGGGGAAGGGGGGAGGCGCGCAGCCCCCTTGGGCTGCCCCTTTCTCCTTTCCACTAAGTCCCATGATGGCCCATATGGCTCCCGGGGGGTTCCGGTAACCTCCCGGTAACCCGGCAAAATCCCGATTTCACCCGGAACACTTCCGATGTCCAAACATAGACTTCCAATATATCAATCTTTATGTCTCGACCATTTCGAGACTCCTCGTCATGTCCGTGATCACATCCGGGACTCCGAACAACCTTCGGTACATCAAAATGCATAAACTCATAATATAACTGTCATCGTAACCTTAAGCGTGCGGACCCTACGGGTTCGAGAACAATGTAGACATGACCGAGACACGTCTCCGGTCAATAACCAATAGCGGGACCTGGATGCCCATATTGGCTCCTACATATTCTACGAAGATCTTTATCGGTCAGACCGCATAACAACATACGTTGTTCCCTTTGTCATCGGTATGTTACTTGCCCGAGATTCGATCGTCGGTATCCAATACCTAGTTCAATCTCGTTACCGGCAAGTCTCTTTACT
>NW_021213237.1:0-902 GCF_002162155.2 Triticum dicoccoides | reverse complement strand
GTGGCCACCACTAGGGAAAACCTTATACACAGAATCTTAGCAGCAGCGTGCTTTAAAAACAGACGCTACTGCTAATTAGCAGTAGCGAGCTTCAGCAAACAGCGCTACTAATATCTAAGTAGCAGTAGCGCTCTAGGTGAAACGAGCGCTACTACTATAATTGTCACGGTGTTGCCTCCAGGCTAGATATAGTAGTAGCACCCTTCCGAGGGACGCGCTACTGCTAAAGTACTTAGTAGCAGCGTTTTTCTTCAAAACTCGCTGCTGCTAAGTATCACCGCAACTAATTAAGTTTAGTCCCATACTGCTAAGCGAACAAGGTATTTACCACCTTAAATATGTTACTTCTCAACCTATCTCGAGCATTTGGTCTTCATTGAACTATATGTGTATGATTTATGGCTGCAATATGAATCCTCGCCTGTACCTATACAGGTACAGTGAGGATTCATATTGACTATTTAGATTCTACACAAAAAGATCAATGATGACCAATGTATATTTTTGATGTTTTTACATTGCTTAGACTTATAGCATTTTTTCAAGACAAAGCGTTACTGATATTGGGATAAACAAAAGAAATAACTGCTTCCATTAGCAGTAGCGTTTTTCTCTAAAACGCGCTATAGATAAGTTAGCTATAGCGCGTTTTCCTTATGAGCGCTACTGCTAGTTCGACTTAACCACCCCCCCGACTCAAAATTTCGCAAAGTCCTCCTTCCCCCCATGTTCCCCTACTCCTGTCGCCGCCGCCCGAGCCTGAGCCTGCCCTCACTGCCGCCGCCCAAGCCCGCCCTCAACCTCACCGCCGCCGCTCTCGACCACACTGTTGCCGCCCTCGACCTCACCGCCGCCGCCCTCGACCTCACCGCCGCCGCCCGAGCCCCGCCCAGGACCGCCGC
>NW_021213236.1:0-1891 GCF_002162155.2 Triticum dicoccoides | reverse complement strand
CTTTCTTTTTCGATGTAAACTGAGTTTTCTCCTAGTACTTTTCCCTAGAACCAACTCAACTGTCCCACGTCTAGCCTAAAAAATAATAATACCCCAGGTACTATTAACTTGTCAAATTTAAATGATATTTTATTTCGTAAGCTGAAAGTTCTTACAAAATAATAATAATAATTGTTTATATATAACTTGGCAAGTTAACTCCTAGTGATTGCGTACATAATCTTGCAAAGATTTTACTGACCAATGCAGTAATAGACGTGCAATCATGTGTTTATGTTTTTATAACATTTCTCCGTCTAGCCCAACATGATATTTTCACCCAGCCCAGCAAGTCCGCGGATTTCGAGAAAAATGCAAATGGGATTTAAACGGGCTGCATAGATGCTACATCATTGTTTCACCCAGCCCACCAAATGGACTAAAAAAACAAATGGACTGGCTGACATGTGGGCCAGTAGGTCGAAGCCTAAGAAGGCATTGGATTTACATCCAACGGCCGACATTCTTCTTCAATCTCTCGTCTTCTTCCCCCAGTGCTGTCGGAACCGCCTGCTCCAGCCTTCGGCGTCCAGCGGCGTTGTTTTGCGCTCCTCAGCAAAACGCTACCCCGCCGACGGCCAGGCCATCCCTCCACTCTGCACCTCCTATTATTCTCTGCCAAGTGTAGGCCCACCCTGGACCCGAACCAGTCAAGTTTCCCACTCCTCTCCGTCTGCGACTCCACTGCCGCGTCTTCCCCATCTCCGGGTCGTTCCAGTCTGGGGCCTCGCCGTCGTCCATCGCCTTGGTGCGCTCCACGCGGCATGGTCAACATACGAGAGTCATCGAAAGAGGACTGTACGTGGAGAGCCCGACGGCGGGGACCCACGAGGTGCATGGTCGCACGCAAGGAAAGTTCCTCCTTATTACGCACTGTACGTGGACTGTACGTGGGAAGGGCTTCTATATTTCGCGAAAAAAACGTTCCCCCCGCTGACAAGTCAGACCCACCAGCTATATCTTCGCACGCAAGGAAGTGTCTCCTTATTACTTACAAAAAAATGAATACCCTCCTGCTAGTTGGGACCCACCATAGTGGGTGGCTGACTTGTGGGCCTACTAAATTGACGAGGACAGAGGGCTTTGTCAACTTAGTCAATATGAACGATTCTAGCTCCAGTGACCGTACGATGTCCATTCAATGGCCATAGTGCTTCTTCAACCTTTGGTATTCTTGCTCCAGCCGCCCAAAGCAGCGCCGGTCGTGCAGCGTGCTCCTGCCTCTCGTGGCCAGCTGTGATGCCGCGGAGGCATCACCGCCCCCTACTACTCCCACCGCTGGCCCAGGGCATCCCCCTACTCACCCACACCCCCTGTTATTCTGCGGCGACGGCAGCCTCACGCCGCAGCCGAACCAGTGAACCCTCGTACTCCTCTCCACATGGGCATCCACTGCCGTGTCTTCCTCAGCTCCGCGTCGTCCCCTTCCTAGGCCTCACCGTCGTCCACCGCCTTGGTGCTCTCGGTGCAGCATGGTCAATGTGGTCAACGACCGACTTCCATCGAAAGAGTACTGTACATGGAGAGGCTGACAGCTGGGTCCATGGCCACAGCTGGGTCCACGGCCACAACCCAGTTTTTTTGTGATTTGCCAAGTAAGTTGCTTTGTCAGGCCTGTTGGGTTGTAAATCTTTCAAGACGAGGAGAGCTTCATTCGGCTTGCCCAGAAAATGGCCTATCAGTAATGAGAAATGGGTTGTACATTTTTAAAACACATCAAATCGGCAATTAGTTTCAAATATCTTTTTTTCATTTCGAGATTTTAAATTGCATTTATTTTTATGCATGGACAATTTGTTGGATTTTATATTGATATACATTTATTTTTAAAATCATTTTGAATGTGACTCGA